>NC_089584.1:63112922-63412922 GCF_019320115.1 Miscanthus floridulus
GGTAAATAAAAAATGCCCACCTAGGTAAACCGTGGCATTTACCGTGACGGGCAAAAATAGGTGCCCGCCTCGGTGGCCTCCGGGGGGGGGGGGGGGGGGTGGGTTGTTGCGCAAAATCATTTGTGTAGTAGTGGATGTCCTTCCCGCGTGTCCCCGTGGAATCGTCCTTGGCATGTGGTTTCTACATAGTAATCGCCTAATCCGTCATATTATACTAATCATAATCGCACACATATCGTGTTTTATACATAGACGTGAGAATGGATTTAGACTATCATAAATACGTTTCAAAAATCAAAAGCACTCATTCAGTGGATTTACGGTCCAATTGATTCAACTATGAGATGTGGAAAAATTGATGTAAACTTTGGGCTATGGAAAAACTACTATGAGCTACATGACTAAAAAAAGTTATAACTATTTAATTGAAATTAACAACTATGAAACATACCTCTCTCTTTTATCTCCCTTAATAAAACAGGTATAAAACGTCTCTATATTTTCATCCATTTGAAATAGCAGAAGCTGAAAACCAAAATAAGGGTTTAAAAAGTTGAACCAAACACAGACTTAGATCCTTTAAATTTTAGATGTGAAATGAATTATTTTATAATAGTAATTTGGATTTATGAATATTCGGTCTTACCGGCTACATGATGTAAAACCTTGATTAAATCTTTTATTAGAAAGAAATATTCTGGCTCTGTAAGAGTTTTGCATCCAACCATTCATTATTATAGATCCAGCCTC
Source organism: Miscanthus floridulus (assembly GCF_019320115.1). Classification (NCBI taxonomy): domain Eukaryota; kingdom Viridiplantae; phylum Streptophyta; class Magnoliopsida; order Poales; family Poaceae; genus Miscanthus; species Miscanthus floridulus. The sequence goes on from NC_089584.1 coordinate 63,113,673, forward strand.
CAGCTGATTAGCAACTCACAAAAACTCAAACTCGATGACATACTAAGCATTAAGTCTATTAGAAGACAACCACCCATTCTTTACGAAGATCTCAATTGTCACATGCTCTAGCAAACGACAAGCTTTCTTCAGTATTGTTTTAGTTGTGATCCTTATGAAGAATGGACTAGGAATGTGTCAATAGGTGGCTGTGAAGATTACCTGTAAGTAGGAAATAGTCTTTTTTTTTTATCAAACACCGTGTCATTTCTGGCCAACCAAATAGACCAACAAATAGCCATTGCTCCCTTCCAAATTAGGGAAAGCAAATTAGTATGTACTTGTTGATCCCAAGACCGCAAAAATGTAATGTCCTTTAGAGTTTGCAAACCAAATGCAACCTAAACAATCCTCCAAACAAATCTTGCAAACATGACAATAAAAAAACTAGTGTTGTATAGTTTCCTTGTTAAAAAACAACAATTACCATCTCCTTTCTAATTTCGCTTTAGAAGATTGTCTTTCATTAAGATAACAACCTTTAGTAAAAACTAAGAAAAAATCTTAATTTAAGAGGTAACTTTAGCTTCCATAAAAACTTGTTAAGATGCATTGCATTTTGATTTACTAAAAATACATATAAAGATTGTACTGTAAACACTTCTTTCTTTATAAGATCTCATTTTAAAGAGTTAGACTGGTCATCAAGCTGCACAAATGCTAACGTATTAACCAGTTCATTCCATTTTAAAGAGTTTTATTCATCATTGTTCTGGTGGCAGACACCTCAGTAAAGCCTACATTGTTCAAATGAGTGTTCGGCCCATTTTCTTTTCTAACTTGTTCGGCAAACAAGTTACAAACAAGTGTGGTATGACAATCAATCCAGTCCATTGCATCAATGTTGATGGTAGTTATCATACATTATAAACTTCAATATAACTTGAAATAATGCATGAAAATGATCACCAACATAGACTTAGGGGTTTGAACTGACAATTTTCACGAGTTTTGATGAATCTGTGTTTTCAGCAGTGTTATTTCAGAAAACCATTAAGGGAGATCAAAACGTCAAATTAAATCGCACTTATCCACGGCGAAACCAACTCCAGAAGGTTCTAGAGGACTCCAAAAGCCACGTCACCGAAGCAGAGGATGAGAGGGTGACAGGTGGGGCCGCCCGGCCCCTTGGGCCCACCTGGCAGTCCCTCCTTCGTACGTCAGTTCTCCATCGCCTTAAGGATTACATATATGTCGTTTTAAGTTGGTTTGATCCAAGGGCTCACGTTGGACGCTCCGGCCTATATAATCAGCCCCTGCCCCCCTCCAGAGCGCGCTGCCATAAGTCAAGTTTAGACCAGAAATTAGGGTTTTTAGAGAGAAGAGAATAGAGCTCCAATTCTTTAAGTTTCTAGTATAGGCTAGCTAGCAAGGTTCGAGTAGAGAGTGTGCTATTGCTCAGGATTCCGGATCTGCCGTCTGGAGACTGGTATAGCCATTGTATCTCTTATTTTATGTCTTTGTGCTACTTCAATATTATGTTGCTATTTTTTATGTTCCTAGTCTGCCCTAGTTATATGCTTGATATAGTTACGATTGATGATGAATTTATGCATATGTTCGCAAAGCCCTTAGCTCAGTACTCGAGTGAGTTAAGTGGTCAACATTATGTAAGCATGATGCTTAGATATTGTTTGCTTGCGAATGCATTTTGCACTTTGGGTCATGTGGTAGATCACGGATGTGACACTCCCATTGAGTCCTTTGTAGTCCACTCTCCATTTGTAGAGCAAGTAGAACGCGGTTGCGAAGGGAGACAAGCTCTGTTCTTGATCTTCCTTAGTAATGTTCCTTATGCATAGATCCAAAGTTAGTTATACTATAGATGGGAGTGTATATATTAGGGTGTACAAAAGACTTAGTAAATAAGGAATGACTTAGAAATCTTCTACTCTTAACGAATCTTCTGCTTAGCCGTACTACACTTTATGAGTCTCTATTTCTATATCTAGAATACCATTATTACCTTACACTTATCATTTATTTATCCCTTGACATACTCCTGCCATAGCATGAGAGTGATTTTATCATAAGTATATATATTTGTCAATATCGTTATGCCAACACAACTCCATAGCTCCTCCTTGTGGATAAAATATAAATAACGATACTTGGTATACTCCCGAGTGAAATGCTACAATGGTACATTATCTGTGCGCTTGCGAATTACTTAGTATATATATAAATTTATAAGTGTTCTCAATAATTATCAACAATGTATTTTTGGCATCATGCTAGGGATGACAACTTAGTAAAGAGTGATGCTAAGAAATGTCAACAATCAACCGGACCATGGTTTCCCATAATATTTTCTTCACCCAAATCAACATTTCCCACAAAAAGGTCATAAAATGGCGAGAGTGGGGTGAATAGCTTATAAAAGTTCTCTACAAAATCACTAGAGCAAGTTGTTAGTACACTAAAAACAATTCTAGTTGCTGTGATCACAAGGCACACAAGAGGCTAAGTCACTACTCACTAAGAGCTCTCAAACTAGCTACACTAAAGAGCTCTACTAGGTGAAACTAAACTAGCAAGCAAGCTCTCAAAACTGGCAAAATATTCAGTGCAAACCACATCTTCGGTGCAATGTGAAATATGCACTAGAGGTGGAATTTTGTCCTCTAGTGCATATGCCGATGAAATTTGTTACTTTCATATGAATTTTTTGCAAAATGAGTTTGAATCTTAAATTTTGTGAAAATGCACACCTACAGATGCATTATTGGTGTGCACATTTTTAAAATTTTTTAAACTCTTAAGTATGGTTTTAATGTGGTTTTCATGGATTGCACCGAAGATGTGGTTTGCACTAATATTTTGCCCTCAAAACTAGCTACACTAAAGAGCTTGCTACACAACTAGTTTGTAAAGAATGTAAGGGAGAAGTAGGGTGATTATATCGCCGTGTCGAGGAATGAACCAATCACAATATGAATACCAATTAAATCACCGAGAGAATTCCAAACACAATGGTCACCAAGATTTTTCTCCCGAGGTTCACGTGCTTGCCGGCACGCTAGTCCCCATTATTTCGATCAACACTTGATGGTTCGGTGGCTAATAGGTATCACACACCTAGCCAACACTTGGCGTCGCAAAAACCTATCCACAAGTGAGGTAACTCAATGACACGAGCAATCCACTAGAGTTACCTTTCGGCGGGAAATGCACAAGATCCCTCATAATCACCGAGAGATGTCCACGAACAATCACTGACTCATGTCAATGCTCCTCCGCTACTCCAAGCCATCTAGGTGGTGGCAACCACCAAGAATAATAAGAATTCCATAGCCAGAACGATCCCCAAGTGCCACTAGATGCAATCACTCAAGCAAATCCACTAGGAATCATTCCCAATCTCACTATGATGATGAATCAATGATGGAGACGAGTGAGAAGTGTTTGCTTAGGCTCACAAGGATGTCAAGAATGACAAAGTACCAAGAGAGAGAGCACAAGGCTGGCCAAACCCCTTAAATAGGCGCCTCCTCGAAACAGAGCCGGTAGCGTCAAGTGGAGGAGCCACTACATACTGACCAAACGCACATGTGCAGAGACTGGACGCGTCCGGTCGCATAAGTCCGGTCACATGTGATGCCGCCATGTGTCATGACCGTTTAAAAATAGCCGTTGGCGCGCTCACACACCTGATCGATCGCGCCACTCCAGATGATGTGACTCCCCACCATGTAGAGTCCGGTCGAGGCCAATTTCATGCAGAGAGCATCCCGAGCCAGTTTTTCACGACCAGACGCGTCCGGTCCTTGGTGACCGGACTCACCCCTCCGTCCGATCACAACGCCACCTCTGTGCCGACCCATGAATAGTGTTAGGCGCGCATCCATTCGCCTAGCTGAGCCAGCATCCGGTCGCATGCAGCCAGCTGCCTTCGTCTTGGGTCACTTGACCAGATGCATCCAGTCATCCCGGACCCAGCGTTTGGTCACCTCGTTCACTCGTTTCTTTCACTTCACACGGTGCGTCTATTCACTAGATCAACAAAGCAAGCATACAACCCCATACTCCCTCTCTTTAGCATAGAGTGCATGCAATGCTTGTCTATTTTTACCCTTCTCAAAATGCATGCAATGAAAGTGAAGCCGAGCGCACACAAGGCTCGCACTCTCTTTTGCAATACAAGTGTGCTCTCCTCCATTGACTTTAGCACATATTTCTTCTCCATTATTAACACCTTTGCAAATGTGCCAACACCACCAATTGTACACCACCATGTGAATGTGTGTTAGCATTTTCACAATTATTTTCAAGGAGTTAATTGTTAGCACACTAGGTCCCTAAATGCATATGCAAGAATTACTTGACCTAGTGGCACTCGATAACCGTTTAGCCAATGATTTCCCCTCTTTATAGTACGGCTATTGATCCTAAATACACTCACACCCTCTATGGTGTCTTGAGTGCCAACACAAAAACCTATTTGATACCTTTGCCTTGATCAACACTTGGTTTTTATTTTTCTCTTTCTTCTTTTTCAAAGTTGGAGCACTTGATCATCTCTTTTGGCCACCTCCATCACCATGACCATCATCTAGCTCCATCACTTGGTGTGTACGACCCTATTTCAATCACTACACTATATAACAAGGGTTAGTACACTAGGTTTCATCAATTATCCAAAACCAAACTAGGGCTTTCAATCTCCCCCTTTTTGGTAATTGATGACAACCATTTCACAAAGATATTCAATGAAATCTTTTTTGATTCATGTTGCTTGCCCAAGCATTTTACCATGTGTAAAGGATATGGACAAGTTTCATAAACCCGAATTGGTAGCATTGGCTCCCCCTGCATATATGCTAAGAGTTTAGATTTGAAAGCTTGCACATATGCATAGATGGAAATTGTGGGAGAGTAATGTCTACCAAATGATGCTAAGGTATAAAGAATGGACCTTTGAAGCGTGATACCAATTGGAGTTGCATTTGAACACCATCCTTAGCACCATGATTTGCTAGATACCACTTGAAATACAAAGACAAACTAGATAACTTGTGAGATCAACATTATAAGCAAGGTTCTAGAACCACTTGTGAAAGCAATTCAAGTGTCTAGTTATCCTATGCATGCTAGTTTTTTATTTCATCATTCAAACCTACAACTAGCATACACCACACAAGCATGGATAGGGAATTTAAAAACTTGTGTCATGCAAGCAAACATATGTAATGCACATCCAAATGCAACAAACAAGTTTATGAGCTTGCTCCCCCTACTTGTGTGCTTCAAATTTTAATTGATCCCCTTCCTTTCACCTATCACTTTTATCTCTGTTATTCTTCTCCCCCTTTTTGCACTATCTTTGGGAATTTCTCTCCCCCTTTGTCATCGATGACCACAAAAGGTGAGCTCAAAATTTTTGGTAGGTTATGTGAAACCATGTTATGTGAGGATCATTTTTCCAAAGAGTATTTGCAAAAGATATTTAACTCCATTTGATCCAAGGACAAGCTTCTTCACACCTTGTTTCAAGGGTTATCTTGACCATGTTGAGTTAAACACTTATAGCTCATATTCTAGACTAAACACTAGGTTCACAAGCCCACAGACATGTCATATGCTACCACTAGATCATTTCAAACATAGAGGCAATAGTGGTACCATACAAGCATCAAATTTATTTGATTTTCATGAATGAGCCTATAAAGCATGATGAATGACTAGATGCACTAAACAAGTCCTTAGCAAAAGATGAATGACATGTCAATCAATTTACCTTGTTTTTATCGAGGGAGAGGCATGTCATATAAGTGGGGTGCATCAACACATATTTGAGAAATCAAGTATGTTCAATTCATTCCTTAGCTTGCAAAACCTCTTCTCATCAAGTGGCATGGTGAAAATATCAACAAGTTGATCATCGGTGCCCACACTCTCAATACAACTGTCCCCCTTTTGTTGGTGATCTCTTATGAAATGATGGTGGACATCTATGTGCTTTGTTCTTGAATGTTGAACCTGGATTGTTCATGAGCTTCACGGCACTCTCATTGTCACATAGCAATGGCACTTGTTTGAACTAGATTCCAAAATCATTCAAAGTAGCCTTCATCCAAAGTAATTGAGCACAACAACTACTGGCCGAAATGTACTCTTCGACGGTTGAAAGTGCTATACTATTTTGCTTCTTTGATGACCAAGACACAAGTGATCTTCCCAATAATTAACATGTGCCTGATGTGCTCTTTCTCTAAACTTTGCATCCCGTATAATCGGAGTTTGAATAACCAATCAACTCAAATACTGCTCCTTTGGGATACCATAATCCAACATTATGTGTATGCTTCAAGTACCTCAATATTCTCTTTGTTGCCTTCAAATGACTTTCTCTTGGTGATGCTTGAAATCTTGCACACATGCATACACTAAACATCACATCTGGCCTTGATGCGGTCACATAGAGTAGGCTTCCAATCATAGACCGATACATCTTTTGATCCACCATATTGCCACTAGCATCACTATCCAAGTTTCCATTAGTCCCCATAGGTGTACTAATAGCCTTTGCAGCATCCATTCCAAACTTCTTGAGCATGTCTTTGATGTACTTGCCTTGACTCACAAATGTGCCATTCTTCATTTGCTTGATTTGAAGACCAAGGAAGTAACTAAGCCTCCAATCATGGACATCTCAAATTCATTTGCCACCATATTTCCAAACTCTTGTTAAAAATCTTGATTGGTTGATCCAAAGATAATGTCATCAACATATATTTGCAACACAAACAAGTCATTGCCTATTTTCTTGGTGAAGAGAGTGGTGTCAACCTTGCCCATCTTGAATCCTTTAGAGAGTAGGAAATCCCTCAACCTCTTATACCATGCTCTAGGTGCTTGCTTCAAGCCATACAATGCCTTCTTCAACATGTAAACATAGTTGGGCTTCTTGTCATCTTCAAAATCGGGTGGTTGTTCAACATAGACCTCTTCATTGATGTAGCCATTGATAAATGCACTTTTCACATCCATTTGATATATCTTGATGTTGTGGGTATAATCATAGGCTAATAACATCCTAATTGCTTCCAATCTTTCAACCGGGGCATATGTTTCACCAAAGTCAAGACCCTCTACTTGAGTGTAACCTTGAGCTACCAATCTTGCTTTGTTCCTTACTACTATCTTATCTTGATCGTGCTTGTTGCGAAAGATCCATTTAGTTCCAATCACATTGTGTCCCTTTGGCCTTTTAACTAACTTCCATACTTGATTTTTTGTAAAGTTGTTTAGCTCTTCATGCATGGCATTGACCCAATCAACATCCTTCAATGCTTCATCTATCTTCTTTGGTTCAATGGATGACATAAATGAGAAATGCTCACAAAATGATGCCAATCTTGATCTAGTTTGCACATCTCTAGAAATATCACCAATTATAGAGTCCAATAGGGTGATCTCTTACAACATTTGTTGGTTGAAGTACTTGAACTTGATTGCTTGCACTTGGTTGGTCATTTGGGTGAGATGATGAACTAGCCACTTGTTGTTGATCTTGCACTTGAGCACCACTTGTACTAGTTTGATTTTGATCATGAGAACCACTATCTTGCACATTTGAATTAGAGAGCACTTGATTCTTGTCATCTTCAATATCAATCACCTCTCTAGGCCTTATATCACCAATATCCATCTTCTTCATTGCATTGACTAATTGAGTGCCTCTCACATCATCAAGATTCTCATCTTTCTCTTGGGAATCATTTGTTTCATCAAATTTAACATCATGCACCTCCTCAAGAGTACCACTAGCCAAGTTCCAAACTCTATAAGCCTTGCTAGTAGTGGAGTAACCAAGCAAGGAAATCTTCATCACATTTTTTATCAAACTTGCTCAATCTAGTGCATTTCTTCAAAATGTAGCATTTGCAACAAAAAACCCAAAAATATGCAATATTGGGCTTTCTTCCATTCAAGAGCTCATATGGTGTCTTCTCCAACATTAGATGACAATAGAGTCAGTTGCTATAGTAAGCAAGCCATGTTGATTGCTTTGGTCCCAAAATGAATGATTAATATTATATTCACTCAACATTGATCTTGCCATGTCAATCAAAGTTCTATTCTTCCTCTCAACAAGATCATTTGATTGTGGAGTATACTTGGCTGAGAATTGATGTCTAATGTCAAACTCATCACACAACTCATCAATTCTAGTATTCTTGAATTCACTATCATTGTCACTTCTTACTTTCTTGATAGTTGTTTCAAATTCATTGTGTATTCTTTTGATGAATGTCTTGAATGTATCAAACACATCTATTCAGTTCATAAACCTAGGGTCCCTCGTGGACCTGCTTCCTAGCAAAAGCTCAGCCCAACAGACGATGTTGCGAACGATGAACAACTCCTAGGCCGACCCAAAAACCTAACGATAGGCCAGAAGGGCGATCTAGTCTCCGACCGGAAGGCCTAGCCAAGGAGGAATGGCGCTCGCTTCCAACTCCGGCCCGTCTCTCCGACCAAACGGCCTGGCCAAGGTGGAACGACGCTCGCTTCTGACTCTGGCCCGCCTCTCTGATCAGAAGGCCTAGCCAAGGAGAGGACAACGCTCGCTTCTGACTCTAGCCCACCTCTTTGGCTAGAAGGCCTAGCCAAGGAGGAACGGCGCTTGCTTCTTACTCCACCTACCTCTCCGACTAGAAGGCCTAGCCAAGGAGAGCACGACGCTTGCTCCTGACTCTGACCTGACTCTCTAACCGGGAGTACACCGAACCTCTGCTTATAACTCTTCTCTGACCAGCGCGGTTGAAGCCGACTGGGAAATGACCGAATGGGGACGCTTGCTCGGTAAGAACCCAAAGAATCAGGCGGAGCAAGTAAGGCAGGGCTCTCAAGTCAACTGCAATACTAAGGATCATACCCTACACACCTGCAGGATAGTACTGTTAGGTCATGACAAAAGGGTGCTCTGCAACCTTCCAGACATGTCAGAATACAAATAGTGTTATGGGCGCCGACATTTATCCTATAGTATGGTAGGCACCGACATTTGCCATACCAGAAGAACGCAGTGGAACCAACCACATGCATCCAGTCATCAACAATATTGTGGGCACCGACAAACCACCTTGTACCCAAGGGTGTCGGCAACAAGACTAGGTAGCACACACACTCCTCTCACACTCTCTCTTGTAAAGTCATCCCCTTCATCTATAAAAGGGGATGCGCTCTCTCCAAAAGGATTCAAACGATGATTCAAACGATCCTAACAAACAACAGACGGATCACTCTGATTCTCTCTGCTTGGCTCTAGAACTCTAAAGCCAAACAGAGCATATGTTCAAACACATAGCGCACGTCGGAGCTCCCATCACTCTTGGCCCTTCGGTTCTGGAGTCCAACCGGACCTCTGATACCCCCATCTTACTTCTTCTCAGTTTGTAACCCCACAACAAACTTTGAGCACCTAGGCTCAGGAATAAAGTCACCGACCGACTCAACCTAGACGTAGGGCATGTTGCCTGAACTAGTATAAACCTTGTGTCATTGAGTGCTAGGCCATATCCAATCACAACGTACGGACAAAACTACAAATCTTTACGTGTTGGTCACTTTTTGCATCGATAGTTGGCGCCGTCCATGGGGAAGACGCCGTACGTTCACACCTTTGGTCATTGGATATGACTCGTTCCACTGTCTTCAGCATGGCGGGCTCAAGCGATATGACTCGTTGGACTTTCCCACGCTCCCACCTGTTGGGATGTGGGTTCCTCCTGTCTTCGAGCCGTCCTAGACCTTCCTCTTCGAAAGCCTAGACTTCATTGCCGACCGGCTCGGCGTGCTTCACCTCCACAAGGAGGCACTTGTCCCGACGCCCATCGAAGGAGGAGCGCTGTTCGACGGCTCCAGACCAATCGGCGACCTCAACAATGAGGCACCTGCGCTTTGCTCCGAGCCTATGCTAGGCTCAAACCCCACTATGAGTAACGTACATACTATTCTTTACTTGCTATTACATACCTTCCGCCGATTCCCTGGAGGGACCCCGTTGTCCCCACCGTGGCCGCCATGCGATCGGTTCTCCTACAGCCTTGTGTCCCCCTTAGACACGTACGCACAGGGGCTCCAAAAGATGCTAGCGCCGCCTCCTCTTACATCCGAATTCATAGGGATGGTGGGCTATGCTCCTGCCTCTTTTCATGACCACATGGATGATGATGTTGAGAGCAACGGCTCCAACATCAGCTGATGTCATGGCACCTAGCCACCCTCTATCCTAGGAGTATGCTATAGGTGGATGCCTCGGGATAGCCACCGGTGGTAGCAGGAGTCTCTATTAGACCCACACCCCTCTAGACCCTCGTGCGGAGGCCCTCGCTTGTGTGCATAGGAGCCATGGCAAGGAGCTACTGACAAAGGCTATAGAACCAGCCACCACCTGTGCTGGTACTGCTCGGCACACCACGTTGCGCCCCTATGCACGTAACCCATCGAGCTGGCGACTGAGGTTGCCGTCCTGCCAGGTTCAGCGCAACATCATCGACCTGCGGGGAACTGATCCCCTCACAGTTCGCTCAGGCTAGCCAGAACATCACCAGCGACAGCGATGCTTCTATGTAGGCCTTCCCGAGCCTGTCGACCCATAGGAACAGGCGGTCCACTAAACCTCCGGGCGCTAGTGGAGACCACCGCCGTTCAATAGGTGGAAAGCTCCACGTCATGCCACCGACTTGAGGCCTCTTTCCCTACTGAGGGAATGGGGGCGCGCTAGTCCAACTGCTCCATCTGCTCACCACTACGACCACCGAGCATGGAAGAGGAGGGCATAGCTACGCCATGGCCTTACCTGGTGCTCGCTCCGCACCAGCCACCTATGCATGAATGCCTCGGGCCGAATCAAGACACTTGCAGTGTCATCAGCAACCGGTGTCAGGTTGGCATGATGATGACATCCATCGGGCGGACGGTGAGAGCAGGTGGCACAGGTCCTGGCCGGACCATCGAGGGGAACGGTGAAACACACCCTAGGCATGGTCACCAACCTAATGACTAGAGTCCTAGCCTAGATGGCCCGAGACCATAGGCCTTTGCCCGATGCATCCAGAGAGCATTGTTCCCATAGGGCTTCCGATCGCCTACCAACGTCGCCAAATATACTGGGGAGACGAATTCTGGTATATGGCTCAAAGACTTTCAGCTCGCCTACCGAGCCGAAGGAGTGAATGATGACCACTTCATCATTTAGCACCTCCCCATCTGCGTGGGGGAGCATGTTCGAGCATGGCTCGAATTCCTCCCGCCTGACAGCATCCGCGATTGGGCGGACCTCAAGAGGGTCTTCGTTGGGAACTTCTAGGGGACGTATGTCCGCCCGAGGAATTCCTAGGACCTCAAGAGCTGCCAACAGGAGCCTAATGAGTCCCTATGGGATTACATCCATAGGTTCTCAAAATGATGCAACTCCCTTCCTGATGTCATCGACACAGACATCATCATCGCATTCCTCTTTGGGACAACCTGCGAGTCGCTGATCCACAAGCTTGGCTGCCTAAAGCCCTGTACCACCCGTGACCTGCTTGATGTCGCCACGAACCATGCCTCCGGCGAGGAGGCGGTCAGAGCGGTCTTCAATGGAGTCTAGAACAAGGGCAAGGCCAAGCGCGAGGACCAAGACTAGGGCCCCTCCACAGCAGAGGGGCAAAAAGAACAAGAAGGATCAGCGCCGACTAGCCAACTCTGACGTTGGTCGCCAGTGGCTGATCGCTGCGAGCAAGCATCCCTAGTAGGGCTAGCCTGACCACTTCGACAAGATCATGGATAGCCTATGCACCAACCACTGCTTACCCCATCAAGCAGCCTCTACAAGGACTATGAGCTCCTCAAGTGCTTCCTACGACAGGACAGGTGGCCAAAAGAAGGAAAGGGCAAGGAGGCAGCAGCCAAGAAAGAAGGGCAGTGGTGGGCAATGATGGGGATGGTTTTCCTAACTCTGACGAATGCATCATGATCTTTGGGGGATCCGATGCCATTTGCTCCAAGTGCCAGCACAAAGTGCGCTACAGAGAGGCATGCATCGCCGAAATGGCCATCCCCTCCTTCCTTCGCTGGTTAGAATCTTCGATCACTTTTGATCAGAGGGGACCATCCTTACCACGTCACTAGACTAGGTCACTACCCTACTCATCATCGACCCCATCGTCTGCAAGAAGCGCCTCACCAAGGTGTTGATGGACAGAGGCAGTGGCCTCGACATCCTCTACATCGACACCCTCGACGCCATGTGCATCCCCCGGACAAAGCTCTGCCTAGTGAGCTCTCCCTTCCACGGCATGTTCCCAGGGACGCAAGCGTACCCACTTGGGCAGATCGACCTACCTGTCATGTTTGGCAATCGAGCCAACTTTTGCTAGGAGGTCCTCACCTTCGAAGTGGTGGACTTCCTAGGGTCCTACCACGCCATCTTGGGGCGGCCATGCTATGCCAAGTTCATAGCGATCCCTAACTACACCTACCTCAAGTTGAAGATGCCAGGACCGAACGGCATCATCACTATGGGTAGCACCTTTTTGCACGCCTACACGTGTGACCGTGAGCATTTTGAGCTTGCCACTACCGTCATCAACTCATCCGAGCTCCCTCGGCTAGGGGAGTTGTTGACCCCAGTAGTTTCGAACTACAACAAGCCAACCTCCTCGACTGCCTTTCCGCCCACTCGAGGAGACCAAGGTAGTGGGGATCGACCCCACCGACCCAACCAAGATGGTGCAGGATCGAGGACCCAGCTCCTGGCCAAATAGGATTGTGAGCTCACCGACTTTCTATGCGCCAACCGTGACATCTTTGCATGGAAACCTTCTGACATGCTAGACATACCACGAGAGGTCACCAAGCATGCATTATGCCTCATCTCGGGCTCAAAGCCCGCCAAGCAACGCCTGCGTTGCTTTGACGACAAGAGGCAGTAGGGCCATAGGTGAGGAGGTTGCCAAACTCCTGGCAGCCGGATTTATTCAAAGAGGTATACCACTCTGACTGGCTCGCCAATCCTGTTCTTGTTAAAAAGAAGACCAGGAAATGGAGAATGTGTGTTGATTATACTAGCCTCAATAAGGCATGTTCGAAGGACCATTTTCCTTTACCATGCATAGGCTAGATAGTCGACTCCACCTCAGGATACGAAATCCTCTCCTTTCTGGCTGCCTACTCAGGCTATCACCAGATCACAATGAAAGAGTCTAACCAGCTCGCGACTTCATTCATCACTCTGTATGGTTCATACAATTACGTAACCATGCCTTTTGGTCTGAAGAACGCTGGCGCCACCTGTCAATGGTGCATGCAGCAATGCTTCACCGATCAAATCGCCCCGCTCGATCAGCCTAACAAAGTTGAGTGACCAAAACCAACAATCGCCATCTATGTTGATGACATAGTGGTCAAAACGACTCAAGCTTGTGACCTGATCGCAAACTTGGCCGCAACATTCATGAACCTCCAAAGGTTCAACATCAAATTGAATCCCGAAAAATGTGTTTTCGAGGTTCCAAAGGGGAAGCTACTTGGATATATCGTGTCCAAATGCGGCATCGAGACCAACCCTAAAAAAATCATGGCCATCTCCAACATGGGCTCTATATGCAACGTCAAGGGCATATAGAGGCTCACCAGCTATTTGGCCACCCTGAGCCGATTCATCTCCCAGCTTAGCGAACGGGGAATGCCTTTGTACAAGCTTCTCAAAAAGACGGATGCTTTCGTGTAGACTAATGAAGCATAGTAGGCTCTAGGGAGCCTCAAAGCATCACTGACGTCGGCCCCAATCCTCATCGCTCCCGAACAGGGAGAACCCCTCCTCCTCTAAATCATGGCAAGCAACCACGTGGTGAGCACCGCCCTAGTCGTCGAAAGGGAGGAGCTAGGACACCACCTTAAGGTCCAACGACCCATATACTTCATCAGGGAGGTACTCACTGACCCCAAGGTCTAGTACCCCTAGGTGCAAAAACTCCTATATGCCGTGCTGATGGTGACCCGGAAGCTCCTGCACTACTTCACCGACCACAAAGTCTCGGTCGTCACTTCATACTCGCTCGGAGACATCATCCGCAACCGTGATGCCGCAGGATGAATCTCCAAGTGGGCACTCGAGCTAATGGGCCACGACATTAGGTATATCCCCCGTACCGCTATTAAGTCTCAGACTCTTGTGGACTTTATCGCCAAATGGATGGAGGTCCAGCTCCCAACCCCAGATGTCATCCATGAGTACTAGACGATGTACTTCGATGGGTCCATAATGGCGCCCAGCTCGGGGGCTGGAGTGGTTTTGATCTCCCCGAATGGGAGTAGGCTCCGCTACATAATCCGCCTCCACTTTTTGGCCTCAAACAACGCTGCAGAATACGAGGCCCTCATCAATGGACTACAAATCACCATCGAGCTCGGCGCTACGCAGCTTTTCGTCTACAATAACTCGGAAATGGTCATCGACTAGGTCATGAAGGAGTCCTCTTGCAAAAGCCCCCTCATGACAGCATACTACCAGGAGGTGCGCAAGCTCGAGGACAAATTCTAGGGGATCGAGCTACACCATGTCCCCCAAAAGGACAACGATGCCACCGATTTTCTCACAAAATTGGCTGCCAGGCGTGTTCTATCTCCAGAAGGGGTCTTCATCAATGACCTTCACAAATCATCTACCCACATCCTAGAAGTCCGATCCAGACACACCTCGATGCCAACCCGGTGCTCAGGGGCTCCAACCCCGGTGCCCCCCATGACGACGACGCCCACCGACGTTGCTGTGATAGCACTCGATCAAGCCGACTAGCGAGCACCGCTACTCACCTACCTCCTTGAGGAGGTTCTCCCACCTAAAAGGGCTGAAGCACGATGGATTGCTCAACACGCCAAGATGTTCGTCACATTCGGTAACCAACTTTACAAACGAAGTCCATCAGGAGTGCTCATGAAGTGCGTCCCCACCGACCAAGGCAAACAACTCCTCCTCGAGGTCCATGCCAAAATCTAAGGACATCACGTGGCCCCGAGCTCGCTGGTCAGAAAAGCCTTTCACCAAGGTTTTTACTAGCCCACCGCACTACGAGATGCAGAGGAGGTCGTCCAAAGGTGTGAGGGATGACGGTTCTATGCTTGGCACAGGAGCTTCAAACCTTCCCCATCACCTGGCCATTTTTGGTCTGGGGCCTTGACATGGTAGGACCCCTCAATAAGGGCCCAGGCGGCCTCACTCACCTACTCGTAGTGGTCAACAAATTCACCAAGTGGATAGAGGCCAAGCCCATCACCAACATCTGCTTGGAAGAGGCAGTCAAGTTCTTCCTCGACATCATCTACCAGTTTGGCGTTCCTAACTGTATCATCACTAACCACGAACCTAACTTCATTGGGAAGAAGTTCCTAGACTTTAGTGATGGATACAGCATCAGGATCGACCAGGCCTTGGTCGGACATCCACATACTAACGGCCAGGTCGAGCGTGCTAATGGTATGATCCTCCAAGGACTTAAGCCACACATCTTTGACTGACTCAACAAGTACGCCAGGCGATGGGTTGCAGAGGTCTCAGCAATCCTCTAGAGCCTGAGAATGACCCCAAACTGATCCATAGGGTTCACACCCTTCTTCCTAGCCTATGGAGCTAAAGCAGTGCTGCCCTTCGACCTTGACCACGGCACCCTAAGAGTGAAGGCCTTCGACCATGACCAAGCCATGGAGGCTCAGCAAGATACAGTCGACCTGCTCGAGGAGGCCCATGAGACGACCATCATCCGCTCTGCTCGCTACTAGCAGACTCTCCACAGGTACCATGAGAGGAAAATCAGAGGAATGATCCTCAAGGTTAGAGACCTTGTGCTTCAAAGGACCCAATCAACCAAGGAGAAACACAAACTCTCTCCACCTTGGGAAGGACCCTATACGGTGATCGAAGTGATCTGACTAGGCACCTACCGACTAAGGACGACAACGGCGACATTCTCACCAACACTTGGAACATCGAACAGTTATGTCATTTCTTTCCCCTAAAAATTCAGTCTTACCACTTTCTTTCATTCAACGTTCGCTCCTACAAAGCACCCCGGCCCAAACACTTTTGGCCTAGGTCGCTTGGGGACTCCACGAGGGTGTGATACCACCTCTCTTTTTTTACTATCATTTGGTAAATACTTTTTACCCGAACAAAAGGGTAGTCCGTTCCTTTAATTACCTTATATAACTTTGCTTTAAACATTCCAACCGATCACACCCCACCATGACCTATGGTTACGAGCAGCTGAGCCTCGTGGGCCATGCCTAGGTTCTTAAGGTTGCAGCCTATGGTTCAAATGGGCAGGTGCGAAAAAGAAAGAATAAAAAACAAAGTTGTGCTAGAGTGAAAATAAGGAACGGATTGGACAAGCTTCCCCTTACGAAGTAATTCCATCACAAAACAAAGTTGATGTATTCATGGATACAAAAATGTTTACACATGGGGCTCCCCCATGAACTTATCCATTACATATATTGACTGCTTTTTCTACTCTAAATACTACTATGGCTGACTGGCGGCATCGGCTACCGACTTGACCGGCGAAGATAAAGGCTCTCGGTCTCCAACAGGATGACGTTTGGCTCAGTCAAAGGTGGGACGACATTTGCTTTCGACCTAGGCTCCACTCCATCCGTAGGCTAGGCAACGTCCTCCTGGTGCGCGCCTTCAGCCGTGCTCGCACGGGGAGCCTCCATCACCAATTACGTGGAGACTTGCTCTGCCACCAACTGTGCGTGTGGTAGCAAGCCCTCCCCGTGCGCATGGATGGCCTCCGGGCTCCAAACGTCGGTGTACCCACTGTAGATGGTGGCAAAGTCCAGGTTTGGGTGGTGCATCGCCACTGAAGTCAGCACCCCTGACGTCCCATAGAACATCCCATTAGAGATAAGCACCCAAACTTCATCTAGGACCTCCGCTAGTCGGATAGCGGGCATGCTGGTGCTCGGTGCTGACTCGAACACCTCTGAGATGATGACCTAGGCGACGTTGCAGATCTGGTCGAGCTCACCCTCGAGAGCATGTAGCTCTTCAAGGGACTTGGCCAGCGCCTCTGCATTCCAACCAATCATCGCCTTAGCCGTCTCTAGGTCCCGCTCTAGTGACCTAACCCTTCCGCCCAACTTTGGAAGAAGGATGACAGGCTTAGAAGCAAGGCAAAGGAAAAGCTAAGACATCAACCAAAAGCAGAATAGGTACATACCGAGGCAGGTGTTCTCAAGGATGGAGAGTCCTTCCTCCTGTCGAGTCACCGGCTCACGCAAATGAGCGTTCGACTCCTTCGTCCCAAGCATCTAGCCTCAGAGCACGAGCACTTCCTGGTCGACCTCTAACTGGGCCTTCCGCTCTGACTCCAGAGCCTCTAGGGAACTCTGGAACACCACCTTGGTCTCCGCCTAGTGGATCTTCACCGTGTCAAGTCCTCGCTCAGCGGCGGTCACCCACTCCACCACGAGCAGTTCTGCCACCCGCGCTTCTGTCGCCTTGGCCGCTCGGTCTTGAGACTCATGGTGGGTGGACTCTAGCTAGTGCTCAAGCTCGGTGACCCGCCATGACATTGTGGCCACCTGAGCATGCTCCTCCCAGAGGAAATGGGACTTGTGGCTTGACATGTCCTCCAGACCCTATGAAATGAGAAGTAAGCATGCTGAGGCAACCAGCAAGAGACCAAGGAGTCAAGGACGAACGCATAAAACTTACCTCTATGATGTGGGGCAGGTCGATCGTAACCGCCTGATGGACGACCTTGACCTGCTCCAAGGCCTCCTCCAGACTCGCCCTGGTTTGGGCGAGATCGGACTCCATCGTGAGTCCTCTCCCCCCAAGTAGTCCCAAAGCTGCACCTCCTCCTCATCCTAAAGTATGAACCATGCCTTACTTGGGTCACCGGGGCAGGGCCACACTAGCTCGCAGGTCGCCCCCAACCCACTAGAAGGCCCAGCAGACGACTAGACCACCGCCAACTCCTGCGACGATGGGATGGCCGGTGGCTCCACCCAGGTGCCTACCTCGCTAGGGTAGGGGATCTCCACCTCCTTGACCTCGCAGCCTGCTAGCGGTTGTTCTGCCTCTGGTCTGGTCGTGTCTCCTCCTGACCTTGATAGCTCCGACTAGGAGGGTGAGCCATGCGTCCCTCCACCGGGCGAGGCAGGGAGCCCGGTCTCCCTCCTCCCTTCCACCACAACTATTGGGGGAGGGGTCGCAAGGGTCACCTCCAACCCAACCTCCACCATCGCCAACGGGATCACTGCCAACACCATCGCCGCCGCTGCCGCCGTACTTGCGACCGGCTGGGAGGGCGTAGTGTTGGGAGTATGCCCTAGAGATAATCATAGAGATGATTATATTGCCTTGTATCCATGATATATTATGAGTTCATTGAATTTCCATTATAGACAACCTGTATCGATTAGCAATTATGTGAATTGTTTGTGAAACTCTTTTACTTGAATGGTTATTCTAATGTTGTCCTTGGTCAGAGTTCATGTGAGGACACACATGAATAATGGATCAGCACATTATTAGTTGATGACTATGTTTCACAAGTCATAGGACATGGAGATGTCAAACTAATAATGTGGGCACATGTATGACATGGGGCTGGACCGACCCAACGTGAGATGTCGTTATTATCTCTATTCACATCATGTACGTTATGTCCTTAGACCTAAGATTGTTGTATGTATTCAAGATGTGAAACGACCTACTCAGGGACTATCAAACGCTACTCCGTAATAGGGTAGTTATAAAGGTGGTTTTCGGGTTTGTCGGGAAACATGCTATGAGACATAGACAATCAAAATGGAATTTGCCCCTCTCTATATGAGAGAGATATCACTGAATCACTCTAATGATTAGATCAAGAAATGCATGGCCGTGCTTGGGTTAAGTGTTAACCTATGAGTTGGACCAAATATCGTGAGGCAAGGGAATAACAAGTATGTGGTTTTGTGGTGGT
Organism: Miscanthus floridulus; assembly: GCF_019320115.1. Taxonomy (NCBI): domain Eukaryota; kingdom Viridiplantae; phylum Streptophyta; class Magnoliopsida; order Poales; family Poaceae; genus Miscanthus; species Miscanthus floridulus. The sequence continues at coordinate 63,132,680 of NC_089584.1, forward strand.
TCGTTTGATATGATCTTTGCGTACACATAGGAGTTGACATGCCTTGCTAGAGGCCGCTATCAACTAATGGCCGAGTAGGAGTACTCGGGCCATGTCTATGTGTGCATGAACCCATAGGGTCACACGCTTAAGGGGCTGGAAGCCTAGTTCAGATTGGATCCGAATTAGACAAGGCTTAGGGTTACTAATGAGCCGCCAACTCGGGAGCTCATTAGGGATGCCTATGAATATGTGGGGTGGGCAATGGGGCTAGGTAATCCACGCCTTTTGGCAGCCGCCGCCGCCCATCCTACGCCCGTGCTTGCTGCTCCTCGTGGACCTAGCAGTCCGGAGGCGCAACACTTCCTCCCTATACGTGTGGATACCTCGGAGGTGCTGCATCTGGAGCACAAGGACGAACCGCACGAAGGGGACGGACGACCTCGCAACTGCACAGCACTGCTACGACGTGTTCGACTACATTGAGTCGCTTCCGCTGCACCTGCGCGTCTAGTGGTAATCCCGTGATCTATAACGAGCAGTAGATCTTGGTTTATGAGGTTGAAATTTTTGTTTTTCGGGGTTAGCGTAGCATCCTCATAACCCCTACAGTGGTATCGGAGCCATTACTGCGTTGTTATAGGTTCGGATGAGTGCGTATGGAGATATGCGCGGTTGTAGATGAGTCTCTGATCATGGTTCATGATTTTACCGTGTTGGTCTTGTAATGATCTACTCGTACCGGTCGGAATTCCGCCATCCGAGTTAAGTGATACATGTAAATCCAGTCATGGTAAGATGGAGATCAATCAAATTGATCGAATCGAACCTAGGTCAATTGCCGAGCGCATGTGATGCGCAACGGTGATAGATTGGATCTACTGCCGGCTCAAGCGATATGACTCGTTGGACTTTCCCACGCTCCCACCTGTTGGGATGTGGGTTCCTCCTGTCTTCGAGCCGTCCTAGACCTTCCTCTTCGAAAGCCTAGACTTCATTGCCGACCGGCTCGGCGTGCTTCACCTCCACAAGGAGGCACTTGTCCCGACGCCCATCGAAGGAGGAGCGCTGTTCGACGGCTCCAGACCAATCGGCGACCTCAACAATGAGGCACCTGCGCTTTGCTCCGAGCCTATGCTAGGCTCAAACCCCACTATGAGTAACGTACATACTATTCTTTACTTGCTATTACATACCTTCCGCCGATTCCCTGGAGGGACCCCGTTGTCCCCACCGTGGCCGCCATGCGATCGGTTCTCCTACAGCCTTGTGTCCCCCTTAGACACGTACGCACAGGGGCTCCAAAAGATGCTAGCGCCGCCTCCTCTTACATCCGAATTCATAGGGATGGTGGGCTATGCTCCTGCCTCTTTTCATGACCGCATGGATGATGATGTTGAGAGCAACGGCTCCAACATCAGCGATGTCATGGCACCTAGCCCCCTCTATCCTAGGAGTGCGCTATAGTGGATGCCTCGGGACAGCCACCGGTGGTAGCGGAGTCTCTATTGACCCACACCCCTCTAGACCCTCGTGCGGAGGCCCTCGCTTGTGTGTAGGACCATGGCAAGGAGCTACGACAAAGGCTATAGAACCAGCCACCACCTGTGCTGGTATGCTTGTCACACCACGTTGCGCCCCGTGCGCGTAACCCGTCGAGCGGCGACTGAGGTTGCGTCTGCCAGTTTCAGCGCAACATCATCGATGGGGGGAACGATCCCTCACAGTTTGCTCAGGCTGGCCAGAACATCGCCACGACGGTGATGCTTCTATGTAGCCTTGCCGAGTCTATCGACCCACAGGAGCAGGCGGTTCACTGAAACCTCCGGGCGCTAGTGGAGACCACCGCCGTTCAATAGGCGAAAAGCTCCACGTCATGCCATCGACTTGAGGCCTCTTTCCCTACCGGGGGCATGGGGGCACGCTAGTCCAATCGCTCCATCTGCTCACCACTACGACCACCGAGCATGGAGCAGGAGGGCGCAGCTACGCCATGGCCTTACCCAGCGCTCGCTCCGCACCAACCACCTGTGCGTGAATGCCTTAGGCTGAACTAAGATGCTCACAGTGTCATCAGCAACTGGTGTCAGGTTGGCATGATGATGACGTCCATCGGGCGGCGGTGAGAGCAGGCAGCATAGGTCCTGGCCAGACCATCAAGGGGAGCGATGAAACACACCCCAGGCATGGTCGCCGACCTAATGACTGGAGTCCCAGTCCAGATGGCCTGAGACCACGGGCCTTTGCCCGACGCATCTAGAGAGCGTTGTTCCCACAGCGCTTCCGATCGCCTATCAACGTCGCCAAATATACCGGGGAGATGAATTCTGGTATATGGCTCAAAGACTTTCAGCTCGCCTACCGAGCCGAAGGAGTGAATGATGACCACTTCATCATTTAGCACCTCCCCATCTGCGTGGGGGAGCATGTTCGAGCATGGCTCGAATTCCTCCCGCCTGACAGCATCCGCGATTGGGCGGACCTCAAGAGGGTCTTCGTTGGGAACTTCTAGGGGACGTATGTCCGCCCGAGGAATTCCTAGGACCTCAAGAGCTGCCAACAGGAGCCTAATGAGTCCCTATGGGATTACATCCATAGGTTCTCAAAATGATGCAACTCCCTTCCTGATGTCATCGACACAGACATCATCATCGCATTCCTCTTTGGGACAACCTGCGAGTCGCTGATCCACAAGCTTGGCTGCCTAAGCCCTGTACCACCCGTGACCTGCTTGATGTCGCCACGAACCATGCCTCCGGCGAGGAGGCGGTCAGAGCGGTCTTCAATGGAGTCTAGAACAAGGGCAAGGCCAAGCGCGAGGACCAAGACAAGGGCCCCTCCAAGCAGAGGGGCAAAAAGAACAAGAAGGATCAGCGCCGACTAGCCAACTCCACGTTGGTCGCCGTGGCTGATCGCGCGAGCAAGCATCCCTAGTAGGGCTTGCCTGACCACTTCGACAAGCTCATGGATAGCCTATGCACCAACCACGCTTACCCCATCAAGCACCTCTACAAGGACTATGAGCTCCTCAAGCGCTTCCTACGACAAGCCAGCGGGCCAAAAGAAGGAAAGGGCAAGGAGGCAGCAACCAAGAAAGAAGGCGTGGTGGGCAAGGATGGGGATGGTTTTCCTAACTCTGACGAATGCATCATGATCTTTGGGGGATCCGATGCCATTTGCTCCAAGTGCCAGCACAAAGTGCGCTACAGAGAGGCATGCATCGCCGAAATGGCCATCCCCTCCTTCCTTCGCTGGTTAGAATCTTCGATCACTTTTGATCAGAGGGGACCATCCTTACCACGTCACTAGACTAGGTCACTACCCCGCTCATCATCGACCCCATCGTCTGCAAGAAGCGCCTCACCAAGGTGTTGATGGACAGAGGCAGTGGCCTCGACATCCTCTACATCGACACCCTCGACGCCATGTGCATCCCCCGGACAAAGCTCTGCCTAGTGAGCTCTCCCTTCCACGGCATGTTCCCAGGGACGCAAGCGTACCCACTTGGGCAGATCGACCTACCTGTCATGTTTGGCAATCGAGCCAACTTTTGCTAGGAGGTCCTCACCTTCGAAGTGGTGGACTTCCTAGGGTCCTACCACGCCATCTTGGGGGCGGCCATGCTATGCCAAGTTCATAGCGATCCCTAACTACACCTACCTCAAGTTGAAGATGCCAGGACCGAACGGCATCATCACTATGGGTAGCACCTTTTTGCACGCCTACACGTGTGACCGTGAGCATTTTGAGCTTGCCACTACCGTCATCAACTCATCCGAGCTCCCTCGGCTAGGGGAGTTGTTGACCCCAGTAGTTTCGAACTACAACAAGCCAACCTCCTCGACTGCCTTCCGCCCACTCGAGGAGACCAAGGTAGTGGGGATCGACCCCACCGACCCAACCAAGATGGTGCGGATCGAGACCCAGCTCCTGGCCAAATAGGATTGTGAGCTCACCGACTTTCTATGCGCCAACCGTGACATCTTTGCATGGAAACCTTCTGACATGCTAGACATACCACGAGAGGTCACCAAGCATGCATTATGCCTCATCTCGGGCTCAAAGCCCGCCAAGCAACGCCTGCGTTGCTTTGACGACAAGAGGCATAGGGCCATAGGTGAGGAGGTTGCCAAACTCCTGGCAGCCGGATTTATCAAAGAGGTATACCACTCTGACTGGCTCGCCAATCCTGTTCTTGTTAAAAAGAAGACCAGGAAATGGAGAATGTGTGTTGATTATACTAGCCTCAATAAGGCATGTTCGAAGGACCATTTTCCTTTACCATGCATAGGCTAGATAGTCGACTCCACCTCAGGATACGAAATCCTCTCCTTTCTGGCTGCCTACTCAGGCTATCACTAGATCGCGATGAAAGAGTCTGACTAGCTTGTGACTTCATTCATCACTCTGTATGGTTCATACTGTTACGTAACCATGCCTTTTGGTCTAAAGAACGCTAGCACCACCTATAACGGTGCATGCAGCAATGCTTCACCGATCAAATCAACCCCGCACGATCAGCCTAACAAAGTTGAGCGGCCAAAACCAACAATCGCCATCTATGTTGATGACATAGTGGTCAAAATGGCTCAAGCTTGTGACCTGATCACAAACTTGGCCGCAACGTTCATGAACCTCCGAAGGTTCAACATCAAATTGAATCTCGAAAAATATGTTTTTAGGGGTTCCGAAGGGGAAGCTGCTTGGATATATCATGTCCAAACACGGGCATCGAGGCCAACCCTAAAAAAATCATGGCCATCTCCAACATGGGCTCTATATGCAACATCAAGGGGTATATAGAGGCTTCACCAGCTGTTGGTCGCCCTGTGCCGATTCATCTCCCAGCTTAGCGAACGGGAATGCCTTTGTACAAGCTTCTCAAAAAGACGGATGCTATCGTGTAGACTAATGAAGCATAGGAGGCTCTAGGGAGCCTCAAAGCATCACTGACGTCGGCCCCAATCCTCATCGCTCCCGAAACAGGGAGAACCCCTCCTCCTCTAATCATGGCAAGCAACCACGTGGTGAGCACCGCCCTAGTCGTCGAAGGGAGGAGCTAGGACACCACCTTAAGGTCCACACGACCCATATACTTCATCCGGAGAGGTACTCACTGACCCCAAGGTCTAGTACCCCTAGGTGCAAAAACTCCTATATGACCGTGCTGATGGTGACCCGGAAGCTCCTGCACTACTTCACCGACCACAAAGTCTCGGTCGTCACTTCATACTCGCTCGGAGACATCATCCGCAACCGTGATGCCGCAGGATGAATCTCCAAGTGGGCACTCGAGCTAATGGGCCACGACATTAGGTATATCCCCCCGTACCGCTATTAAGTCTCAGACTCTTGTGGACTTTATCGCCAAATGGATGGAGGTCCAGCTCCCAACCCCAGATGTCATCCATGAGTACTAGACGATGTACTTCGATGGGTCCATAATGGCGCCCAGCTCGGGGGCTGGAGTGGTTTTGATCTCCCCGAATGGGAGTAGGCTCCGCTACATAATCCGCCTCCACTTTTTGGCCTCAAACAACGCTGCAGAATACGAGGCCCTCATCAATGGACTACAAATCACCATCGAGCTCGGCGCTACGCAGCTTTTCGTCTACAATAACTCGGAAATGGTCATCGACTAGGTCATGAAGGAGTCCTCTTGCAAAAGCCCCCTCATGACAGCATACTACCAGGAGGTGCGCAAGCTCGAGGACAAATTCTAGGGGATCGAGCTACACCATGTCCCCCAAAAGGACAACGATGCCACCGATTTTCTCACAAAATTGGCTGCCAGGCGTGTTCTATCTCCAGAAGGGGTCTTCATCAATGACCTTCACAAATCATCTACCCACATCCTAGAAGTCCGATCCAGACACACCTCGATGCCAACCCGGTGCTCAGGGGCTCCAACCCCGGTGCCCCCCATGACGACGACGCCCACCGACGTTGCTGTGATAGCACTCGATCAAGCCGACTAGCGAGCACCGCTACTCACCTACCTCCTTGAGGAGGTTCTCCCACCTAAAAGGGCTGAAGCACGATGGATTGCTCAACACGCCAAGATGTTCGTCACATTCGGTAACCAACTTTACAAACGAAGTCCATCAGGAGTGCTCATGAAGTGCGTCCCCACCGACCAAGGCAAACAACTCCTCCTCGAGGTCCATGCCAAAATCTAAGGACATCACATGGCCCCGAGCTCGCTGGTTAGAAAAGCCTTTTCGCCAAGGTTTTTACTAGGACTGTCATGCTACGATATGCAGAGGAGGTCGTCTGAAGGTGTGAGGATGCTAGGTTCTATGCTCGGCAAATTCATTTGCCAGCACAGGACTTCCAACCATCCCCTATCACTTGGCCATTCATGGTCCTAGGGGCCTCGGACATGGTAGGACCCCTTCAATAAGGGCCCAGGAGGGCCTTCACTCACCTACTCGTAGCAGTGGCAACAAATTCACCAAGTGGATAGAGGCCAAAGCCCATCACCAACATCTGCTTGGAAGAGGCAGTCAAGTTCTTACCTCGACTATCATCTACCAGTTTGGCGTTCCTAACTGTATCATCACTGACCACGAGACCTAACTTCATCGGGAAGAAGTTCCTTAGACTTTCAGTGATGGACTACAGACATCAGGATCGACTAGGCCTTCGGTCGGACATCCACAGTACTAACTGGTCAGGTCGAGCGTGTCAATGGTATGGATCCTCCAAGGACTTAAGCCCACACATCTTTGACTGACTCAACAAGTAACGCCGAGGCGATGGGTTGCAGAGGTCCCAGCAATCCTCTAGAGTCCTGAAGAATGACCCAAACCTGATCCATAGGGTTTCACACCCTTCTTCCTAGGCCTATGGAGCTAAAGCAGTGCTACCCTTCGACCTTGACCACGGCGCCCTGAGAGTGAAGGCCTTCGACCATGACCAAGCCGTGGAGGCTTAGCAAGATGCAGTCGACCTGCTCGAGGAGGCCCACAAGACAACCATCATCCACTCCGCTCGCTACTAGCAGACTCTCCACATGTACCATGAGAGGAAAATCAGAGGAATGATCCTCAAGGTTAGAGACCTTGTGCTTCAAAGGACCCAATCAACCAAGGAGAAACACAAACTCTCTCCACCTTGGGAAGGACCCTATACGGTGATCGAAGTGATCTGACTAGGCACCTACCGACTAAAGGACGACAACGGCGACATTCTCACCAACACTTGGAACATCGAACAGTTATGTCATTTCTTCCCCCTAAAAATTCAGTCTTACCACTTTCTTTCATTCAACGTTCGCTCCTACAAAGCACCCCGGCCCAAACACTTTTGGCCTAGGTCGCTTGGGGACTCCACGAGGGTGTGATACCACCTCTCTTTTTTACTATCATTTGGTAAATACTTTTTACCCGAACAAAAGGGTAGTCCGTTCCTTTAATTACCTTATATAACTTTGCTTTAAACATTCCAACCGATCACACCCCACCATGACCTATGGTTACGAGCAGCTGAGCCTCGTGGGCCATGCCTAGGTTCTTAAGGTTGCAGCCTATGGTTCAAATGGGCAGGTGCGAAAAAGAAAGAATAAAAAACAAAGTTGTGCTAGAGTGAAAATAAGGAACGGATTGGACAAGCTTCCCCTTACGAAGTAATTCCATCACAAAACAAAGTTGATGTATTCATGGATACAAAAATGTTTACACATGGGGCTCCCCCATGAACTTATCCATTACATATATTGACTGCTTTTTCTACTCTAAATACTACTATGGCTGACTGGCGGCATCGGCTACCGACTTGACCGGCGAAGATAAAGGCTCTCGGTCTCCAACAGGATGACGTTTGGCTCAGTCAAAGGTGGGACGACATTTGCTTTCGACCTAGGCTCCACTCCATCCGTAGGCTAGGCAACGTCCTCCTGGTGCGCGCCTTCAGCCGTGCTCGCACGGGGAGCCTCCATCACCAATTACGTGGAGACTTGCTCTGCCACCAACTGTGCGTGTGGTAGCAAGCCCTCCCCGTGCGCATGGATGGCCTCCGGGCTCCAAACGTCGGTGTACCCACTGTAGATGGTGGCAAAGTCCAGGTTTGGGTGGTGCATCGCCACTGAAGTCAGCACCCCTGACGTCCCATAGAACATCCCATTAGAGATAAGCACCCAAACTTCATCTAGGACCTCCGCTAGTCGGATAGCGGGCATGCTGGTGCTCGGTGCTGACTCGAACACCTCTGAGATGATGACCTAGGCGACGTTGCAGATCTGGTCGAGCTCACCCTCGAGAGCATGTAGCTCTTCAAGGGACTTGGCCAGCGCCTCTGCATTCCAACCAATCATCGCCTTAGCCGTCTCTAGGTCCCGCTCTAGTGACCTAACCCTTCCGCCCAACTTTGGAAGAAGGATGACAGGCTTAGAAGCAAGGCAAAGGAAAAGCTAAGACATCAACCAAAAGCAGAATAGGTACATACCGAGGCAGGTGTTCTCAAGGATGGAGAGTCCTTCCTCCTGTCGAGTCACCGGCTCACGCAAATGAGCGTTCGACTCCTTCGTCCCAAGCATCTAGCCTCAGAGCACGAGCACTTCCTGGTCGACCTCTAACTGGGCCTTCCGCTCTGACTCCAGAGCCTCTAGGGAACTCTGGAACACCACCTTGGTCTCCGCCTAGTGGATCTTCACCGTGTCAAGTCCTCGCTCAGCGGCGGTCACCCACTCCACCACGAGCAGTTCTGCCACCCGCGCTTCTGTCGCCTTGGCCGCTCGGTCTTGAGACTCATGGTGGGTGGACTCTAGCTAGTGCTCAAGCTCGGTGACCCGCCATGACATTGTGGCCACCTGAGCATGCTCCTCCCAGAGGAAATGGGACTTGTGGCTTGACATGTCCTCCAGACCCTATGAAATGAGAAGTAAGCATGCTGAGGCAACCAGCAAGAGACCAAGGAGTCAAGGACGAACGCATAAAACTTACCTCTATGATGTGGGGCAGGTCGATCGTAACCGCCTGATGGACGACCTTGACCTGCTCCAAGGCCTCCTCCAGACTCGCCCTGGTTTGGGCGAGATCGGACTCCATCGTGAGTCCTCTCCCCCCAAGTAGTCCCAAAGCTGCACCTCCTCCTCATCCTAAAGTATGAACCATGCCTTACTTGGGTCACCGGGGCAGGGCCACACTAGCTCGCAGGTCGCCCCCAACCCACTAGAAGGCCCAGCAGACGACTAGACCACCGCCAACTCCTGCGACGATGGGATGGCCGGTGGCTCCACCCAGGTGCCTACCTCGCTAGGGTAGGGGATCTCCACCTCCTTGACCTCGCAGCCTGCTAGCGGTTGTTCTGCCTCTGGTCTGGTCGTGTCTCCTCCTGACCTTGATAGCTCCGACTAGGAGGGTGAGCCATGCGTCCCTCCACCGGGCGAGGCAGGGAGCCCGGTCTCCCTCCTCCCTTCCACCACAACTATTGGGGGAGGGGTCGCAAGGGTCACCTCCAACCCAACCTCCACCATCGCCAACGGGATCACTGCCAACACCATCGCCGCCGCTGCCGCCGTACTTGCGACCGGCTGGGAGGGCGTAGTGTTGGGAGTATGCCCTAGAGATAATCATAGAGATGATTATATTGCCTTGTATCCATGATATATTATGAGTTCATTGAATTTCCATTATAGACAACCTGTATCGATTAGCAATTATGTGAATTGTTTGTGAAACTCTTTTACTTGAATGGTTATTCTAATGTTGTCCTTGGTCAGAGTTCATGTGAGGACACACATGAATAATGGATCAGCACATTATTAGTTGATGACTATGTTTCACAAGTCATAGACATGGAGATGTCAAACTAATAATGTGGGCACATGTATGACATGGGGCTGGACCGACCCAACGTGAGATGTCGTTATTATCTCTATTCACATCATGTACGTTATGTCCTTAGACCTAAGATTGTTGTATGTATTCAAGATGTGAAACGACCTACTCAGGGACTATCAAACGCTACTCCGTAATAGGGTAGTTATAAAGGTGGTTTTCGGGTTTGTCGGGAAACATGCTATGAGACATAGACAATCAAAATGGAATTTGCCCCTCTCTATATGAGAGAGATATCACTGAATCACTCTAATGATTAGATCAAGAAATGCATGGCCGTGCTTGGGTTAAGTGTTAACCTATGAGTTGGACCAAATATCGTGAGGCAAGGGAATAACAAGTATGTGGTTTTGTGGTGGTTCGTTTGATATGATCTTTGCGTACACATAGGAGTTGACATGCCTTGCTAGAGGCCGCTATCAACTAATGGCCGAGTAGGAGTACTCGGGCCATGTCTATGTGTGCATGAACCCATAGGGTCACACGCTTAAGGGGCTGGAAGCCTAGTTCAGATTGGATCCGAATTAGACAAGGCTTAGGGTTACTAATGAGCCGCCAACTCGGGAGCTCATTAGGGATGCCTATGAATATGTGGGGTGGGCAATGGGGCTAGGTAATCCACGCCTTTTGGCAGCCGCCGCCGCCCATCCTACGCCCGTGCTTGCTGCTCCTCGTGGACCTAGCAGTCCGGAGGCGCAACACTTCCTCCCTATACGTGTGGATACCTCGGAGGTGCTGCATCTGGAGCACAAGGACGAACCGCACGAAGGGGACGGACGACCTCGCAACTGCACAGCACTGCTACGACGTGTTCGACTACATTGAGTCGCTTCCGCTGCACCTGCGCGTCTAGTGGTAATCCCGTGATCTATAACGAGCAGTAGATCTTGGTTTATGAGGTTGAAATTTTTGTTTTTCGGGTAGCGTAGCATCCTCATAACCCTACAGTGGTATCGGAGCCATTACTGCGTTGTTATAGGTTCGGATGAGTGCGTATGGAGATATGCGCGGTTGTAGATGAGTCTCTGATCATGGTTCATGATTTTACCGTGTTGGTCTTGTAATGATCTACTCGTACCGGTCGGAATTCCGCCATCCGAGTTAAGTGATACATGTAAATCCAGTCATGGTAAGATGGAGATCAATCAAATTGATCGAATCGAACCTAGGTCAATTGCCGAGCGCATGTGATGCGCAACGGTGATAGATTGGATCTACTGCCGGGCGCCGGGGTGCGAGAAAAAGTGTTGTTCGGTAAAACAGTCATAACTTTTGCATACGACCTCGGATTGAGACGAATTCTATATGAAAATTGTAGAGAAAACAATTTTACATCCGATTCTCACCGGCTTTGCCGGTTTCGCTGAAATTAGATTTGCGAAAAACAGCCGGGAAGATGGTGTTTTCGGCGTTTTAAGATTAGACGTCGGAATCGGTTAACTCTGTTTTGCAGGAATTTGTGACTGGTATAGCCCTTATGTGTATGTGATGCATGTATGTAATTAATTCATGGCTTGCATGTCGTGAGTATGACAATATGGCTGGAGCCACTAAGATATTGTCAAATTGATGTAATGGCCTGCGTGCCAAACTGTGATGATCCTATCAGCGACTATGTAATCTTCTTCACTGCCTTGCGTTAGTGATAGCTAGTCTTGGTGGACTCATCACTGAAGGATGGCATACATGGATCATGGAGATGGAGATCATCATGAGGAATAGTTCGATGGAGATGGAGATCCCCAAAGGAACATTGGGCTATACCATGTCATATCTGTGTTAATGCCGTTCTTACTATGTTCTACTTTCACGTGCGATAATATTTTTTTGTCTACATGCAATGGTGAAGTAGAACGATCCCTCTGCAATGTTTAAGTTAAAATGCTTCCCCAAACCTTGCACTGTCATGTGTCTTGTACAATCGGTGGTAGGTCTATGAAATTAGGGTGCCACTGATTTTCCTTGACTAGACAGGTTTGTATCGGATACTTACAGCAGAAGGGTTGGTTACTTGGACAAGGTCATCCTAACGGTTAGGGACCTTGGAGCATGAGTAGTTGGGCACCAAAGCATAGAGATGCTACCCAACAACAAGAGTCATATGTGATATGATTAGCAAAGAGTTGCTTACCAATCTACCATGTCTTCTAGCGGTGATGCTAAAGCTCACTAGTAGACTTGTTAGTCGTGGGTCTTGAATCACTAAATTTCAAGAGAGGGATATTGATTTTAGTGGGAGTAGATTCTATTAAAGGTTTAATATTGTTTACTCTATCTTGGATACATTGTCTTAGTATTTTGCATTACTTTTGTTGTAGATAAATGGCACCTAGCAATCAACCATTTACTTTGCGTTCAATTCTTGAGAAAGATAAGTTGAATGGAACAAACTATGCGGATTGGATCCGCAACCTGAGAATTGTTCTTAGGGCTGAGAAAAAGGAAGAAATTCTAGATACCCCATTACTAGATGAGCCTGCTGATAATGCACCAGCTGTAGAGAAAAACACTTACAAGAAAGCATGTGATGCTGATGTTGAAGTGAGTTGGCTTATGCTTGCTTGTATGGAACCAGATCTGCAGTTGCAGTTTGACAATAACCATGCAGCGCACGATATGATCGTGGCGCTCAATGATATGTTCTAGACTCAAGCCAGGACTGAAAGGTTCAATGTCTCAAAAGCTTTTGCTGAAACCAAGCTAGCAGAGGGCACAACAGTTGGGCCACATGTGATCAAAATGGTTGGTTACACTCAGAGGTTGGAGAAGCTGGGCTTCCCAATTGGCCCTGAATTAGCTACTAATTTTATTCTCGCGTCTCTTCCGCCCAGCTATGGAAATTTCATCACGAACTACCATATGCATGGGGCGGAGAAGGGCTGGAATGAATTATGTGGCAAGCTTAAAATAGCAGAGGCTGATATCAAGAAAGGTGCTGGCAGGAGACATGTGATGGCGGTCCAAAACAAGCCCAAGTTTAAGAAGAAGGGCAATTCTTGGAAGAAGAAAAAGGGCAAGGCTAAAGATGAGATCTCTAAGCCAAACCCACCTGCGCCCAAGGCTGGACCACCTACTAATGCTGAGTGCTTTCATTGTCATGGGAAAGGTCACTGGAAGAGGAACTGCAAGCTGTACCTGGAATCCATAAAGGATCGCGGCAGTAAAGGTACTCCCACAGCTTGTACACTTGTTGTTTATGTTACGAACATTTTCCTTGCTAATCTTATATTAATTCTTGGGTATTTGATATCAGATCGGTTGCTCATATTTGCAATACGATGCAGGGAATGATAAGAAGTAGAAGCGTGGAAAAGGGAGAAGTTGATTTCCACGTGGGCAATAATGCAAGAGTTGCTACGTTGAACGTCGAGACGATGCAACTCCACCTCCCGTCAGGATTTATTATGGAGTTGAATAATTGTTATTTTGTTCCTAGTTTAAGTCAAAACATTGTGTCACCTTCATGTTTGATGAAGGATGGTTATTCATTTGCGAGTAAAGACAATGGTTGTGTGATCTCTAAAAATGACATGTTTGTGGCTTCTGCATCCATTGTGAATGGGTTATTTATTTTAAATCTTGAAGATGCTCCTGTCTATAATATAAGTGCTAAAAGGCCTCGGCTTAGTGAGTTAAGTCCTACCTATATGTGGCATTGTCATTTAGGTCATATAAGTGAGAATCGCATGAAGAGGCTCCATTCTGATGGGCTTTTAACTTCGTTTGATTTTGAATCATATGAGACATGTGAGGCTTGCCTGCTGGGCAAGATGACCAAGACGCCTTTCACAGGTTTTCCTGAGAGGGGCGACAGACTTGTTGGAACTCATACATACTGATGTGTGCGGACCAATGAGTACGACAGCAAGAAGCAGATTCCAATACTTCATAACCTCCACTGATGACTTTAGTAGATATGGCTATGTCTACTTAATGAAACATAAGTCTGAGACATTTGAAAAGTTCAAGGAGTTTTAGAGTGAAGTAGAGAATCAACGTGGCAAGAAAATTAAGGCTTTGCGATCTGATTGTGGAGGCGAATATTTGAGCCACGAGTTTAGCAATCATCTAAAGAGTTGCAGAATTGTTCCACAACTTATGCCACCTGGAACACCTCAGAGAAATGGCGTGTCCGAGCGACGTAATCGGACTTTGTTGGACATGGTTCAGTCTATGATGAGCCAGTCAGACCTACCGTTATCATTTTGGGGATACGCTCTAGAAACAGCCGCTTTCACATTGAATAGGGTACCATCTAAGTCAGTAGTTAAGACACCACATGAGATGTGGACTGGTAAGAGTCCTAGTTTGTATTTTCTAAAAATTTGGGGTTGTGAAGTTTATGTCAAACGACTTATGATAGATAAACTAACACCCAAATTAGACAAATGCTTTTTCATGGGATATCCGAAGGAAACTTTAGGGTATTACTTCTACAACCAATCAGAGGGCAAAGTGTTTGTTGCTCGGAACGGTGTTTTCTTAGAGAAAGAGTTTCTCAAAAGAGAGAAAAGTGGATAGAAGGTGTATCTTGAAGAAGTTCAAGATGAGCCAGTTGGGAAGGACTCTACGAGTGATGCTAATGTAGCAGAACAAGTTGAGATACCCGTGGCAATAGAAACACCACCACAACCACGAAGGTCAACAAGAATCCATGAGTTGCGTGGGGATTTGTTATTGTTAGACGATGACGAACCTGCGACTTATGCGGAAGCAATGATGGACCTAGATTCCGAGAAATGGCAAAGTGCCATGAGATCCGAGATAGATTCCATGGGAAACAATCAAGTTTGGAACTTGGTTGACCCGCCTGATGGGGTTAGACCCATAGAGTGCAAATGGATCTATAAAAAGAAAAAGGTTATGGATGGAAACATTCACATCTATAAAGATCGACTTGTTGCAAAGGGTTTTTGGCAAGTTTAAGGAATTGACTACGATGAGACTTTCTCGCCGGTAGCGATGCTTAAATCTATCCGGATCATTCTAGCAATATCTGCTTATTTCGATTATGAGATATGGCAGATGGATGTTAAAACAACCTTTCTAAATGGGAATTTGGATGAGGACGTGTATATGATATAGCCCGAAGGTTTTGTTGATCCAAACAATGCTGGAAAATTTGCAAGCTTCAGAAATCCATTTATGGGTTAAAGCAAGCATCTCAGAGTTGGAACATTCGTTTTGATGAAGTGGTCAAAGGGTTTGGCTTCCGTCAGAATGAAGAAGAACCTTGTGTTTACAAGAAGGAAAGTGGGAGCGCTGTTGTATTTCTGATCTTGTATGTGGATGACATATTATTGATTGGGAATGACATTCCTATGTTGCAATCCGTAAAGACTTCACTAAATAATAATTTTTCTATGAAGGATTTAGGAGAAGCAGCATACATTTTGGGCATCAAGATCTATAGAGATAGATCGAAGAGGCTTATAGGATTAAGCCAAGATACGTACATTGACAAGGTGTTGAAACGATTCAACATGGAACAGTCCAAGAAAGGGTTCTTGCCTATCTCACATGGTATGCGCTTTAGCGATAAACAGTGTCCTTCGACAACTGATGAGCAGAAGCACATGAGTAAGGTTCCATATGCCTTGGCAGTTGGTTCCATTATGTACGCCATGATATGTACTCGCCCAGATGTCTCATATGCTCTAAGTGTTGCGAGCAGGTACCAAGCTGATCTAGGAGAGAGTCACTGGACACTTGTTAAAAACATTCTTAAGTACTTGAGAAGGACTAAAGATGTGTTCCTAATCTATGGAGGTAAGGAGGAGCTCGTTGTAAATGGTTACACCGATGCTAGCTTCCAAACTGACACAGATGATTCAGTCTCAATCAGGTTTTGTGTTCACAATAAATGGTGGTGCTGTAAGTTGGAAAAGTTCCAAGCAGGAGACGGTGACCGATTCTACAATAGAGGCCGAGTACATTGCAGCTTCTGGAGCTGCAAAGGAAGGTGTTTGGATGAGGAGGTTCCTCATTGAACTTGGTGTGTTTCTGAATGCGTCTAGCCCATTGAATCTACATTGTGACAACAATGGGGCAATTGCACAGGCTAAGGAGCCAAGGAATCACCAAAAGAGCAAACATGTACTATGGAAATTTCACCTCATTCGAGAGTTTGTTAGATGAGATGAGATCAAGATGTGCAAGATACACACAGATTTGAATGTTGCAGATCCTTTGACAAAGGCTCTTCCACAACCTAAGCATGAGGCGCACATAAGAGCTATGGGTATTAGATATCTTCGAGATTAACTCTAGTGCAAGTGGGAGATTGTTGGGAGTATGCCCTAGAGATAATCATAGAGATGATTATATTGCCTTGTATCCATGATATATTATGAGTTCATTGAATTTCCATTATAGACAACCTGTATCGATTAGCAATTATATGAATTGTTTGTGAAACTCTTTTACTTGAATGGTTATTCTAATGTTGTCCCTGGTCAGAGTTCATGTGAGGACACACATGAATAATGGATCAGCACATTATTAGTTGATGACTATGTTTCACAAGTCATAGACATGGAGATGTCAAACTAATAATGTGGGCACATGTATGACATGGGGCTGGACTGACCCAACATGAGATGTTGTTATTATCTCTATTCACATCATGTACGTTATGTCCTTAGACCTAAGATTGTTGTATGTATTCAAGATGTGAAACGACCTACTCAGGGACTATCAAACGCTACTTCGTAACAGGGTAGTTATAAAGGTGGTTTTCGGGTTTATCGGGAAACATGCTATGAGACATAAACAATCAAGATGGAATTTGCCCCTCTCTATATGAGAGAGATATCACTGGATCACTCTAATGATTAGATCAAGAAATGCATGGTCATGCTTGGGTTAAGTGTTAACCTATGAGTTGGACCAAATATCATGAGGCAAGGGAATAACAAGTATGTGGTTTAGTGGTGGTTCGTTTGATATGATCTTTGCATACACATAGGAGTTGACATGCCTTGCTAGAGGCCGCTATCAACTAATGGCCAAGTAGGAGTACTCGGGCCATGTCTATGTGTGCGTGAACCCATAGGGTCGCACGCTTAAGGGGCTGGAAGCCTAGATCAGATTGGATCCGAATTAGACAAGGCTTAGGGTTACTAATGGGCCTCCAACTCGGGAGCTCATTGGGGATGCCTATAAATATGTGGGGTGGGCAACGGGGCTAGGTAATCCACGCCTTTTGGTAGCCGCCGCTGCCCATGCTACGCCCACGCCTACTGCTCCTCACGGACCTAGCAGTCCGGAGACACAACACTTCCTCCCTGTACATGTGGATACCTCGGAGGTGCTGCATCTGGAGCACAAGGACGATCCGCATGAAGGGGACAGACGACCTTGCAACTGCACGACACTGCTACGATGCGTTCGACTACATCGAGTCACTTCTGCTGCACCTGCGTGTTTAGTGGTAATCCTATGATCTATAACTAGCAGTAGATCTTGGTTTATGAGGTCGAAATTTTTGTTTTCCGGCTAGCGTAGCATCCTCATAACCCTACACGTAGCCCCTGGAGGAGAAGGTCGCACCGCCTTCACCCTACTCTCCTGGCCGCTCGTCGTGACATGCTGCAAGCTAGGCCTCCACTCCTCCTGCACGGGAGGTGGGGTGATGCTCAACCCCGTTAGTGTCTGGCCGCTGTCGAAAAAGTATAGGTCAGTCACACTCCAAAAACTCAACTATGAGATAAAAAAGAAACAAAGAAAGCATATCGAGACATAAGCGGCAGGGCTCTAAAGCCTCGACCTGATGGCAATGGGCCTGCCGAACGAGGGCCGCTCATAGGTCGCTAGCCACGCCCCCTCACCTCGACCGGGGGGGAGGGGGCGGAAGTCGACCCGATCGGCTCCCAATCAGCCCGCGAGTCACCGTGATCATCGGCTCGAGGCGCGCCAACCGAAGCAGCTGGCGGGGTGTCCCCCCATTGTGGGTCATGTGCTGGCGCCGGCACCGATGATGCAGGGTGCGAGTCCACTCCTTCGACCACCTAGCCTGCCCCACTGTGCCCGGAGTAGGTGGGGACAAGACTAGCGATGCCTTCGAAGGGTGCGGCGACCGCATCCGCTTCACCTCCTACTCGCCAATGGTGTCCGAGCTCGTGGCACGCTTCCTTGGTGCGGGAACATCGCCGTGCCTCCCCACATCCCACCCGGCGCTGGCAGACATGGCCATAGGCTCGCAATGCTCCAACGAGGTTGCAACAATGTCCTAGTCTCCATCCTCAGAGGACCTCGTGTCGCTACCCAGCTCCATGGGATCCTCCGACTTGAGTTCCGCCTCGATGTCGCTCCAATTCTCACCGGCCCACACCCACCAGGTGATCTCCATCTTCTTCCCGTGCTTCCTCCGAGCCTTCTTAGCTCTCTTCTTCTTCTTCATGACCGTCGCCTCCTTTAGGGCAGCCTACCGAGCTACGCCCTCTGGCCCCTTTGGAACATGTGGCCAGGATTTATGACCGGTAAGTCCCTACGAAATGGATGACTTGAAGTCAAATTATAGGAGAGCAAGATCAAAAGGGACGTGGAATAAGGAGAGGAGAATGTACCAAATTCAGTAGCTTCCCGGCGTGGAGAGGTCTGGGCTTTCCTTCAAGGGTCTCCTGGGCCTTTAGTTGCAGCACCCAGTCGAGTTAGCTCCAGACTTCGTCCTTCGCCAACTCCACCAGCAACGTGCGGTCGGGGTCCGTCGGGCTAGAGTACAGCCACATCGGCCGTGTCCTTTCCACCAGCGGAGCGACCCAATGGTGGAAGAAGGTGTGGAACACCCGCACCCCGTCGAGGCTATGCTACAATAGCTTCTAGAGCTTCGCCACGATGATCCCCAGCTTATTCTGCCAGCTGGAGGGCCCCCATGACTAGCTCTTCCGCCTCTCTGGTCTTCTACCAGTGAACGATGGGAATGGCGTGTCCACCGAGTTCCTGATGTAGAACCACTCCCCATGCCACCCCTGATTGGAGTTGTAGGGGGTGTAGGTAGGGTAGGAGCCCAACACACTAGGCTTCTTCTATAGGGCGAAGCCACCTACTGGCGCGGTCCTGGCCGGCTTCCCCTCCGACAAGGCTCGCCCGATGAAGATCCACCGAAAGAAGTCCACGTGCGGCTCCATCCTGAGGAAGGCCTCTCAAACGGTGATGAAGCCAGCAATGTGCAGCACCCTAGTCGGATTGAGGTGCTATAGTTCTAGGCCCCACTCATTGAGGAGCCCTCGTAGGAACCAGTGCATGGGGTATCCTAGCTCATGCTCATGGAAGGCGAGGAAGGAGACGACCTCACTAGCCCAAGGTTGCGGGAAAGCCTCCCCCGTAGGAGCCCTCCAGTGCGCCACCTCCTTCGGCAGAAGCAACCCCTTCTAGGTGAAGGTGTCTAGCACCGTCTCATCCATGTTCGATGGCCTCTAGCTTGACATTGCGCTCCAGATTCAAGAACAGATCTATGAGTTCTCTCCCTCACTTTACCCTCTCTCACTTAGGAACCACCGCGGCACACGAGCACACTTGGCGAGAAGGAAAGGAGGAGAGGCGGCAGTTGGAGAATAGGCGAAGGAATGGGATGAAGACCCTCTCACTTCCCCTATTTGAGGAGGAGATGCAGTAGTTAGAGAAAGGTGAAGGATTGGGGCGAAAACACCTCTCCCTTCCCCTATTCAATGTGAATGGGAATACGACAGCACACGTCCTGACTGATGGGATGCGCCCTGCCCAACGAGATGGTGCCTAGTTAGACAGGACATGGCCTAGACATGGCCCACCACTACTGCACACCAGGCGTAGGAAACAAGGTGCACCACACATAGGTGGCCCTTTGCCTTCCTAGGCAGGACTTGGAAGGGCCCAACAACAGGATCTCCGCCCAGGAGAGACCAACGGGCTTCTTGAGTCGATCAGATAGCTCAAGCAAATGCCAAGAGATAGGTAAGGAGCAGAGGGATGCCCCATATGGGCCATGCCAACTCCATCATGAATGATGTACACGGATCCCATTTGGACATATCCGGTAAAAACTCCTCAAGCCTGTCAATCCAGTCATCAAGGTAACTCTACCGATCCCTCTTACTTTATTTTTTCTAATACATGATCATTCATTCATTCATCCATTCTCATACACGCATTTGCACATTCATTCACACATTCATTCATTCATCCCATACATCCGAAGCATCGCATATGGAGTTAAATGCATCACAAACGCTCTGTGTTGCGTCACGAAGCAGAAGTTGCCTCATTCGACATGAGCAATGACCGACCGAGGTTTGAAGGCCGGTCCACAAAGGGCTTGAGTCTGCCTCACATTAAATAGAGCCAGGGGTGAAATGTAGATGAGCCCCAGTGGCCCTCGTCCAATCTGCCCAGAAGCAGATAGGGTCATCTCAACCTTCTCGTTTGATCGTAACCTCGAGCCATGCCCACAGAATCTCCATCGAGGAGAAGCCTCTGGGCCACCTGAGTTGGTCTCCAGAATGACCCGGGCATCTGCCAAGACATGGGTTAAGGAGCAGTGGAATGCCAAATGAGGGCTATGCTGATCCCATCGCGAACAACAGCCCTAGATTTCACTCAAACATGCCCATTAGCGAGCTCACTGAGCGCATCGCTCGAGCCATTGAGGCAAGCAACGTTAGCTCAACCCCTCCGGTTGTGGAAACCATGGACAGGGTAATGCATGGAACTAGACCAACCCCTACCAAGCCGAACGGGGCTTAGGTCGCTCGACACCGACTCAGGAAATGAACTGACCACGAGCAGGACAAACATGGGTGAACACCCCGAACGATAGTTTGTGGCCCCAGAAAAGAGTACCAAGATGCTCAGCCTCCAACCGACTCATTAGTTGGACGTAGGCTCGGGGGCTACATCCACGGGTGCGCTTGAGCGCACCCACTGTCAAAACAAAAATTCCCCCGCTAGGAAAACAAAAAAACCCCAAATGATTCTACCCGAATCACCCAGGGGCTCGGGGGCTACACCCGCGGGTGCGCTCGTGCGCACTCGCTGTCAAAACGAAAATCCCCCAGACGATTCTACCTGAATCTCCTGGGGGCTCAGGGGCTCTTGTCGGGTTCATAAACCTGGGGTCCCTCATGGACCTACTTCTCAGCAAAAGCTCAGCCTAGCAGACGACGTTGCGAACGATGCACAACTCCTGGGCTACCCCAAAAACCTAATGATAGTGTAGAAGGGTGATCTAGTCTCTTACCGAAAGGCATGGCCAAGGAGGAACGACACTCGCTTTTGACTCTAGCCCACCTCTCTGACCAGAAGGCCTGGCCAAGGAGGAACAGCGCTCGCTTCTGACTTCGGCCCGCCTCTCCGATCGGAAGGCATGGCCAAGGAGAGGACAATGCTGTTGTCTGACTTTGTCCCTTCTCTTTGACTAGAAGGCCTGACCAAGGAGAAACGGCGCTCACTTCTAACTCCGCCTGCCTCTCTGATTGGAAGGCCTGGCCAAGGAGAGGACAACGCTCGCTCCCAACTCCGACCCGACTCTCTGATCGGGAGTACACCAAACCTCTGCTTATAGCTCTTCTTTGACTAGCGCGGTCGGAGCCAACTAGGAAACGACCGAACGGGGATGCCCACTCGGTAAGAACCCAAAGAATCAGGTAGAGCAAGTAAGATAGGGCTCTCAAGTCAACCACAATACCGAGGACCGTACCCTACACACCTGTAGGACAGTACTGTTAGGTCATGTCAGAAGGGTGCTCTGCAACCTTCCAGACTTGTTAGAACGTGAACAATGTTATGGATACCAACATTTATCCTACAGTATGGTAGGCGCCGACATTTGCCATACCAGAAGAACGAAGTGGAACCGACCACATGCATCTGGCCATCAACATTATTGTGGGCATCGACAAACCACCTTATACCCGATGGCATGGGCAACAAGACTAGGTAGCACACACACACACACACTCCTTCTCTCACACTCTCTCTTGTAAAGCCATCCCCTTCATCTATAAAAGAGGATGCACTCTCTCCAAAAGGATTCGAATGACGATTCGAACGATCCCAACAAACAACAGATGGATCACTCTGATTCTCTCTGCTTGGCTCTAGAACTCTAAAGCCAAATAGAGCATACGTTCAAACACATAGCACACGTTGGAGCTCCCGTCACTCTTGGCCCTTCGGTCCAGAGTCCGACCGGACCTCTGATACCCCCATCTTACTTCTTCTCGTTTGTAACTCCACAGCAAACTTCAAGCACCTATTCTCAGGAATAAAGTCACCGATTGACTCAAACTAGACATAGGGCACGTTGCCTGAACCAGTATAAACCATGTGTCATTGAGTGCTAGGCCACATCCAATCACAATGTACGGCAAAACTACAAATCTTTACATGTTGGTCACTTTTCGCACCGACAACATCACTCTTATCAACAAGAAAGAAGACCTGAGTGTATCTAGTGAGATCATCCACTATCACAAATCCATATTTGTTTCCACTAATACTAGTATATGTTGTTGGTCCAAACAAATCCATGTGCAATAACTCAAATGCCTAAGATGTGCTGATGATGCTCTTCTTAGGATGTGTGTTGCCAACTTGTTTTCTGGCTTGACATGCACTACATAGCATATCCTTCTCAAATGTGACATCTTTCAAGCCTCTTACTAGATCATGCTTAATCAATTTGTTCAATTGTTTCATTCCAACATGACCAAGCCTTCATGCCATAACCAACCATGTTAGACTTAGTGAGCAAAAATGTTGACAATTGAGTTTCACTAGCATTGAAATCAACCAAGTATAAATTCTCATATCTAAATCCTTTGAATATCAAGTTAGAGCCATCTAAACTTATGATCTCTACATCGTCCACACCAAATATGCACTTGAAACCAAGATCACAAAGTTGTGCTACTGACAATAGGTTAAAGTTCAAGCTCTCTACTAGTAGCACATTGGAAATGCTCAAGTCATTGGATATTGTAATCTTACCAAGCCCTTTAACCTTGCCTTTGCTATTGTCACCAAATATGATACTATCATAACAATTGCTATCATTAGTGTTGATTGAATTGATCATTCTTTAATCACCGGTCATGTGTTGTGTGCACCCACTATCAAGCACCTAGTGCCTTCCTCTGGCTTTGTAATTGACCTACAATAAAAGATCAATTCTTTTAGGTACCCAAACTTACATGGGTCCTTAAAGGTTAGTGACTAAGGTCTTTGGCACCCAAATGGCTTTCATCTTTGAGCCCACAATTGGTGTACCAATAAACTTAGCATGCACACCATTCACACCCTTGGTAAGCAAATAACAAGAATCAAACTTAATTAAGGATACATTAGTAGTCTTGTTCTTGTTCTTGCAATATTGTTCTAGGTGCCCAACTTGCTTGCACTCTATTACAAAACCGAACATTGTTCTTCACAAAATTAGTCTTGTGAGGAGCAAAGGACACCTTGCCTTTCTTGGGGTTATAGCCTAATCCCTCTTTGTTGAGAGAAAATCTTTCGCTACCCAAGCACTTTAGCAAGCAGGCCTCACCACCATAGGCATTGCCTAAGGCGTAAATGAGCTCATTTACCTCCTTCTTGAGAGTCTCATTCTCAACCATTAGTGAGGCATCACAAGTGAGACCATCATTAGTAGATAAGGTGGAAGTAGTAGTGCTACAAGAAGGGTTCATAGGAGTTACAACAATAGGCTTGTAGAAAGATTCATCAATAATATCACAAGTCAAGCCCACGTCACATGATAAAACAACCTTATGCTTGTCTTTCTCTAGGAGAGAGGAGTGGGCCTTTTCAAGCTTAGAGTGAGCTTTGCCAAGCTTCTCATGGGCTTCCATTAGCCTCTTATGAGTAGCATTTAGCTCATCAAAGGTTTGCTCAAGAGATTTGTATTTCTTGCACAAGTCTTTGCACTCCTTGCTCTTTAGCTCAAGACACTCATGAGCTTGTTCCATCATGTCCATGAGGACCTCCTTTGAGTACTCCTCATCATTAACAGTCCCACAATCACCACTTTCACAATCATCACCATCACTTTCATCATATTTTACCTTAGAGGACTTAGCCATGAAGCATGATGGTGTTTCGAAGAGCGAAGGCTTGTTGTTGACGGTGATACTTGCAAGTGCCTTCTTCTTGGATGTCTTCTCATCATCACTAGACTCATCACTATCTAAAGAAGCATCACTATCCCAAGTCACCACATAAGAGCCACCTATCTTCTTCTTCTTCTTCTTGAATGACATCTTCTTCTCTTTCTTTTCCTTCTCCTTTTCTTTCTTCTTTTCATCCTCTTCATTGTCACTATTGTATGGACAATCCGCCAAGATGTGATCCTTGCTCTTGCATCTAAAGCACCTTCTCACTTGATCTTTGTTCTTGAAATTGTCCCTTCTCTTTCTTGACTTATAGCCCTTCTTCTTCATGAACTTGCTAAAGTTCTTCACAAATAGAGCCATGGATTCCATGTCAAAGTCACTAGCTTCTTCATCATCACTTGATTCTTCCTTCTTTTCTTTGCCCTAATTCTTGGATGATGTGCTAGCCCTAAATGCCACACACTTTTTCTTTTTATCCTCATCCTTCTTCTCATCTTGGTCAACCCTGTTGGTATTTCTTAACGCATATAGAAATAATCCGCAAGCGCACGGAATTACCATTGTAGCATTTCACCCGAAAGTATTCAGGGTATCATATTTCCATGAGGAATGGATGTGTAAAAGTCTCTTAGCTAGCACAACTAAGGTAACAAGAAGGATAGCTCGGGTAGTGAGATTTTCTAAGGATAGAGATCCTAAGCTAAGATAGCTTTACCACTATAGACTTGCTTCAAGCACCAGGTAACACTTGGTTTGCCAAGCGTTGCTGACCTATAGCTCTATGCTGAACCCGAACATGGGGGATTACAAGGGATTGACAGGGCTATCACCACCTGCCATCTACCCCTCAACTATAGGGAACGAGGCAAATGAAGGTAGCCTCTAGCCTAGACAACACGTCTACGCTATCGACTACTACTCTAGCGCCGTACAGGATTATCCGTCTTTATCAGGAGCCCTCTACTAGAGTATCCACCACGGGGATGGACGATGAACATGCAAGTAAATAGTAAACAAGACTAACTTAAAGTAAGAGCTCACCGCCCTAGAAGAACATGAACCTTTGCACTCCAAATAGTAATAGATTCGCCAAGGTATAAGTAATGAGGGAGCCAACATTCCCGACATTCCTTCTGCTATGTATACAAGGGGCCCCAAGTACACAAATGGAGGTAGCCAACAATTCTAGTACTTCTCCATCTCTTTCTCTTCCTCACTCACTCCCTAAACTGAAGAGCTAAGATATGAAAGTGGGGCTCCTCCTCTTCTTGCTACATTGTGTATCTTGTGTTAATGATTGATGGATGTGGAGAGGGGAGCCTCCTTTTATAGGTGGAGAGGAGGGGGGTCTTTGGAATATTGCCCATTCCCATATGGAAGGACCAAACCGCCTCCTTAGCATTAAATTTACTTCCATCCCCACCTGAACCGAAGAAAGAGAGACGGTGTGAGGTGGCCTATGAAGTTTGGGCCCAAACAGAGCCACTTGGGGTGTGGCCGCACCCCCTCTGGGGCCAAATGCGGTGACCCTCGGTCTACGCTCTCCCTTTGGCTTCTAGATGATGTCTACAGTGGTGTTCCCGTTGGGTGGGCTCACTAGGGGTGCGGCCGCACCCCCTATTGAGGCCTTTGGCCCCCATCTTTCATGGGTGACCTTCTGTTGACTTCTTAACTTTAGCCACGTAGGTGTTTGGCCTAGTTTCATTGGTTGAGTGGGCTTCCTCTTGGTTCATTTGCTATGTGCATGATGGAATGCACTTTGCGTTATTGCGTATTCTTGTCATATTTCCATGCTTTTTCATGTAAGTCATCGTGTTGTTGACGGTAGTTAACATTCATTATAAACTTCAATATAACTTGAAATAATGCATGAAAATGATCACCAACATAGACTTAGGGGTTTAAACTGACAATTTCCATGAGTTTTCATGAATCTATATTTTGCAGACCGTTAAGGGGATCAAAACTTCAAATTAAATCACACTTATTTGCAGCGAAAACTACTCCTGAAGGTTCTAGAGGACTCCAGAAGCCACATCACCAAAACAGAGGGCAGGAGGCTGCCAGGTGGGGCCGCCCGGCCCCACCTATAGGCCGCTCGGCCCTCTAGGCCCACCTATCAGCCTCTGCTTCGACGTCGGTTCCTCCACCGCCTCCTAGGATGCATCTACACCATTTATTCAAGTCAATTTGATCCGAGGGCTCACGTTGGATGCTCCAACGTATATAACCAACCCTTGCCCCCCTCTAGAGCACACTTCCATAAGTCATGTTTAGACTAGAAATTAGGGTTTCCAGAGAGAAGAAAGTAGAGCTCCAATTCTTTAAGTTTCTAGTATAGGCTAGCTAGCAAGGTTGAGTAGAGTTTGGGCTATTGCTCAGGATTCTGGATCTACCGTCTAGAGACTGGTATAGCCATTGTATCTCTTATTTTATGACTTTGTGCTACTTCAATATTATGTTGCTATTTATTATGTTCCTAATTTGCTCTAGTTATATGCTTGATATAGTTATGATTGATGATGAATTTATGCATATGTTCACAAAGCTCTTAGCTCAGTACTCAAGTGAGTTAAGTGGTCGACATTATGTAAGTATGGTGCTTAGATATTGTTTGCCTGTGGATGCATTCTGCACTCTGGGTCATGTGGTATATCATGGATGTGACACTCCCATTGAGTCCTTTGTAGTCCACTCCATGTTTGTAGAGCAAGTAGAACGCGGTTGCGAAGGGAGACAAGCTCTGTTCTTGATTTTCCTTAGTAATGTTCCTTATGCATAGATCCAAAGTTAGTTATACTATAGATGAGAGTGTATATACTTGGGTGTACAAAAGACTTAGTAAATAAGTTATGACTTAGGAATCTTTTGCTCTTAATGAATCTCCTGTTTAGCCATACTATATTTTATGAGTCTCTATTTCTATCTCTGGAATACCATTTATACCTTACACTTATCATTTATTTATCCCTTGACTTACCCTGCCATAGCATGAGAGTGATTTTATCATAAGTATATATATTTGTCAATATCTCTATGCCAACATAACTCCATTGCTCCTCCTTGTGGTTAAAATATAAATAACGATACCTAGTATACTCCTGGGTGAAATGCTACAATGGTATATTATCTGTGCGGTTACGGATACTTATATATATATATAAATATAATTTTCTTCTGAGTTTTCAAGTGTCATTTATAATTACCAACAACGTATTTCTAGCATCATGCTAGGGATGACAACTTAGTAAAGAGTGATGCTAAGAAATGTCAACACCTGCAAAGAGATAATTCACCAAAACTAGTGGAACTGGTGAGTTGTAAGTCCTATTTCTAGGTTTGGTGTTGTTTTTAGTGATTTTTATACAAGTGTTGGTGGTATAAAGTTTGAGTTAAGGACCACCAACAAACCCCCTCTCTTTCCACACGGTATGTCTTGAGTCATGACATCACCTAGTACTTGGTTAGGGGTTATGTCCTTCAATCCTCCTCTTATGATGATCAATCTCAATGTTTCAAACCTTGGAGGTAGGCACATCAAGAACCGATGAGAGAAATCATCATCTTGCACTTTCTCACCCAAACTCTTGAGATCATTGACAATCACTTTCATTCTATGAAACATCTCCGGAATGCTCTCATCATCCTTCATATTGAAGCTTGTCAACTTGTCCTTGAGAATGTACAATTTTGCACTCTTGACCGCTGGTGTGCCCTCATATGTTTCTTTCCAATCTCTTCCACACCTCACTATATATCTCAAGATCTTTGATTTGCTCAAACACTTTTGAATCAATGGCATTGTAAATGGTGTTGAGAGCCATTGTATTGCATTGCTTATTCTCTAGCTCTCTTGGAGTTGGATTGGTGGGATCAAGAATCACAAAATCACTCTCGGTCACATCCCACACCTTGTCATTGATTGAACCCAAATACATCTTCATCTTTCTCTTCCAATAATCATAGCATGTCCCATCAAAGTGTGGTGGTTTGACCCCAAATGGTTGAACACTATTTGAGCCATCTTCTAACACCGAGGTTGTTAAGCCTTCAATCAAACGGTGACCATGGCTCCGATACTACTTGAAAGGTCCTAAATGGCTAGAGAGCGGGTGAATAACCTATAAAATTTCTCTACAAAATCACTAGAGCAAGTTGTTAGTACACTAAATGGCGTAATGCAGTTTTGCTCTAGCTCTACAAGGGTTGCAAACCACCTATCCTAACAATTCTAGTTACTATGATCACTAAGCACATAAGAGGCTAAGTCACTACTCACTAAGAGCTCTCAAACTAGCTACACTAAAGAGCTCCACTAGGTGAAACTAAACTAGCAAGCAAGCTCTCAAAACTAGCTACACTAAAGAGCTTACTACACAACTAGTTTGCAAAGAAGTTGAAGGGAGAGAGTAGGATGATTATACCGTCGTGTCGAGAATGAACCAATCACAATATAAATGCCAATTCAATCACCGGGAGAATTCCAAACACAATGGACACCAAGATTTTTCTCTCGAGGTTCACGTGCTTGCCAGGCATGCTAGTCCCCATTGTGTTGACCAACACTTGGTGGTTTGGTGGCTAATAGATATGACACACCTAGCCAACACTTGGCACCACAAGAACCTACCCACAAACTCTATGACATGAGCAATTCATTAGAGTTACCTTTCGGTGCTTCGCCGGGGAAGGCACAAGACCCCACACAATCATCAGGAGATGGCCATGAACAATCACTGACTCATGCCAATGCTCCTCCACTACTCCAAGCCATCTAGGTGGTGGCAACCACAAAGAGTAATAAGAATTCCACTAGCCACAACGATCCCCAAGTGCCACTAGATACAATCACTCAAGCAAATGCACTAGGAATCACTCCCAATCTCACTATGATGATGAATCAATGATAGAGATGAGTGGGAAGTGTTTGCTTAGGCTCACAAGGATGTCAAGAACATTCAAAGTTCCAAGAAGAGAGAGCCCAAGGCCGGCCAAACCCCTTAAATAGGTGGCCCCTCGAAATAGTGTCATTAGGGTCAAGTGGAGGAGCCACTGCATACTAACCGGACAGACATGTGCAGAGACCGGACACATCCGGTCGCATGCGACGCCACCACATGTCATCACTATTTAAAAATAGCCGTTGGCGCGCTCACACACTTGATCAGATGCGTCACTCTAGATGACCGGACGCCCCGCCATGCAGAGTCCGGTCGAGGCCAATTTCATGCAGAGAGCATATTGAGCGAGTTTTTCCTGACTGGACGTGTCTAGTCCTTGGTGACCATACTCACCCCTACGTCTGATCACAACGCCACCTTTGTGCCGACTCATGAACAATGTTAGGCGCATGTCCGTTTGCCTGGCCAAGCCAGCGTTCGGTCGCATGCAGCCAGCTACCTTCGCCTTGGGTCACTTGACCAAATGCGTCTGGTGTGATAGAACTGCCCAATTTATACAAGCTCAAGCACGACTGCCCCCGCTTAACATATTTGCATGCACACACTTGCACTTATATAAATCTGGTAGTTCACCGAGTGTCATGAAGGACCCTCGGTAAATCAATATCACAACCAAGATCGCACGATTAAGCAAATACACATCACATACACGGAGTTGCAGCGGAAATAATATTTACAATTGAGTTCACAAATAATAATATGTTGCCAAGTTTACAAATATGATAGCTAAAATAGCATAGCTTTAAAATGATTATAATAACATAAGTTTCAAATACACTGCTAGCATAAGTAACATCCTCCAACAATAGCATATAGACAAGAAATAAATATAGAGTCGCCGAGCCCACCGGTGGTTAGCCACCATCTTTAGGAGGCCGAGAACTTCACCTGCAACATGGTGGGATAAACCCTGAGTACTTGAATGTACTCAGCTAGACTTACCCGACAGGAGAGAAATAAAAAGACTCTCAAGGATATGCAAGGCTTATTTAGTGGAGCTGGTTGGATAGCATAACTTTGCAAAAAGAGCATTACTACCATAAGTCCTTACTTCTAATATTTTAGTCAATATCTTAGCATCAAGTTTAGTGAAGCTTATTATGGCTAACTTTGCACCTATTCTAGAGCAATCACTTGATTAAGCTAAAGTAAACATTAGTAATCATATCTAGGTTATCATATAATAATCATAACCATCATGTTTCATCCAATGTTACTACGATGAGGGGGCTCAGTCAAGTTTCTCACTATCTAGAGAGACAATGATTCGAATTGATTACAACCAGCTGGGCAGTATTCCTAACACAAACCTAGATATACCTACGCCAAGGCAGTCTTAGGTCACCTTTGGTACAACTCAGGTACACATGTCGTGGGTTCGATCAACGCCGCACAATCATGGACAACCAACTACTAGGACTGGTCAGGCCCAGCCTACCCTTGGGCTCACATGTCTGGCTCCCCACACATCCTTACTACCTCTAGTGTATGCACTCTTATAGAATGGGGCCCAACCTGAGTTGAGCTTACTCTGCTTTGCGGTCAGAATGAGTTATTCGGCCACCTAAGTGAGAGGCTATGTTCAAAATGACATGAGGGCCCACAACGATGCAGTCCTTAATAGACATAGATGGGATAAAACATGCACACAAGATCTCCATGTCCTGCTGCCTCTCAGTCACCAGATCCTGTCTGGTCTCCATTTATTCATCATCACATGGTTATTTTCCATGATAACAAATATAGCCAACCGTGATTAGGTATTCACCTATATTGCAGGTGACAGGAAATCACCCACTTCAACCGGTCTAAGCATGGCTAAGCATAGAATGTTCTACTCATACTAGTAAGGGTTTAGGTACTTATATACAGTGGACAAGGTAGGAATTATGCACCAATGGTTTCATTCAACTCCTATCACCTAATGCAACATACAAAAGTTATACTTATGTGCATTTGTAAAAAGAGAGGGTAGTAGACTTAGAATGCTCCAGGGCTTGCCTAGGATCCAACTCAAGTCAGTTTAGTTAGCTTGCACCATCTTGGTGGCATCTTCGCTCTAGGCATGCACTCTAGGGGTCCTTCCATCTTCGAGATAGGTCCGCCAAACACCATCTTTGGATTCAGCTCCAACATCATGTCCTTCGGTTCTCCATGTGGTTCATCTAGCATACCTAAATAAGATGCAAGATGCAAGTGCATGAATACGAAGAATGGTAACATGAGATGCATCACATACAAGCATTTTAAGATAAGCACAAGGTTACACCACATGACATGAGCACCTAGAGAGCAAGTTATTTACATCAAGTCTAACATAGGATAACAAGCGCATCAAGCATGGCATGCTAGCCAAATTAAGTTTAGTTATATCAAGCATTTATGAATCAAGAACTAACTAATATGTTTAGCCAAAACAAGAGCAAGCTAAGGCAATCAACTTAGTACATGCTTAGAATCTAGACAACAACACAGAAGGCATTTGTTTTAACCATAATTGGAGTTATAGGCATCAAATAAGGGTGATCCTAGACTTTATGAAAATCTTAGGAAATTGTCTATGACTTTGTTATTTACACCTAGAGCTGATTCAAAGGTTAACAAGATTGAAAAACACTAATAAGCTGATCTGCACAAACTAGGATAGAAACTAACATGAACTTCAGAAATGCATAACTGGAGTTCTTATCATCCAACAAACATGATTTTTAACTTTATAGAAAGATTATTAAGTTATATATAACTTTATTATTATCATCTTAAGATGATTCTACAGCTATCAAGGTCAATCAACACCAAGAAAGCATCTCTATCTAGATTTGGACGGAACCTGTCATTCCACTTTGAGCAGCTATAACCAGAGTTCTAAACCGACAAAATTAGTGCTCTTAGACATTTTGGATATCTTAACAAAAGCACTACAATTCTTCTATTATCACCAATACATGATTCCTAGGTTTAAATATGCCAAACAATATAATCATTCAGATCTGTTCAGAACACATGCAAAAGCAGATGGAAAATTTGTAAAATTTATAACTCCTAAACCATCAGGCCTAAAATCATGAAATTTTAGGACAAGGAAGATAAGGAAACTGTCTACAACTTTCGTATTTAACATATCTACAGAAAACATCATTAAGCCACAACATCATCGCCACACTGCTAACTGCTCTAGCAGCCACAACAACAGAGATACAACTATATGCATTTATCATTTATGTTGTTAACAACTAATATTTTGTTGCTATATATGTAGCTCCTAATCATAATCAAGCAATCACATTACTTAGCACCCATTATTAGAAGTATATCATGGCATAAACACATGCATCTAATAACAAACTTTCATCCTCTACTTATATAATGCAATCTATATATATTAATTTTAGGTGATATTTTAAACATAGAGTTGGGAGCTAGGAATTTTTACAGGTGATAGGTGATATCAAAACATGGCTACTATAGAAATATTACATGCTCAGGTTTTATAAATTAATTACTACAACAAAAACAAGTTTTTATTGTAATAAAGCATGTGAGAGCAAGATAATCTAAAACACACTATTTTCTGCAAACACATAGCCATATTATGTATCAACATGATATAACAACATCGTACCAAGGTAATGGAACAACCTTTTCCATTTTTGCATCTTTATTTTAATTATAAATTATTTAAAACCATTTATCAAGCACTAAGCAAGTTAAATCAATAACTCAATCATATTGCATCCAATGAACCTGAAATTTTTACCACAACACACATATAGCATAAGTAGCCTACCATAAAAATTTTATAGCAATTGGAGCACCACAACTCTAGATATGAATTTATTCCTAGAAAACCCTAATTTACAAAGATAAATATGTGCATTAAAAACTTTCTACTAAAACATATAATAATATGGAACTACTGCATAGAGATACTCACAAGGATTTCAAAACATATTCATTTGCTATTTTACAATTTTTTACGATTTACTATGATTTTCCAAAGTTTCAGCCGATTTATATGCATATAAGAAAAAGAAAAGGAAAAACACTTTTGCATTCTGGAACCCTAACTTTCTAGGAATCAAATAAGTCCAGATCTGAAAAAACCCTTCTCTCTGGTAATCTTGCATTAGGAACCCTGCAAAGAGTTTATATTTCTATTTTCTTCCTCTCGGCATGAACAGGAGCAGGGGACGGGAACCACTCGGCCGATCTCGGCAGTGAGGCAGTCGCCGGTGGTGAGCAGCAGGGCTGTGGCAAGCCCTGGCCTATGCACACTAGCACAGGGCTTTGGATCATCCCACGCCGACCTATGGTGTCCTGGCCATGCTGCGACCGCGGCGCTAGTGGCTTGAAGCCGTGTGGCACGATGACGAGCATCATAGGCGACGGAGGAAAGTTGGCGAAGTGGCTCGGCGCATATGGATGGTGGAGGCCAGGGCACTGGAGGTTATCGTCTAGGGCTGAGGAGAACTCGTGGAGGAGCATAAAGAGCGGCGTGGGAGCTCAATCGACTTGGCAATGGCGTCCGCGACAGCAGAGCGGAGGACAGCGAGGCGACACGGGAGGGCGAGGACGAGCACCTAGAAGGGAGAGAGCGAGGGCATGGAGGCATGGAGGAGCTCGGCATCCACTCTAGAGGAGCAGGGGCGCATGGCAGCAATGGCAGGGGGCGCTCCCTGCATGATGGACGCATCAGCATTTCTCCGAGCACGTGGCATGCGACGGTGTGGGTGCGGTGGGCGCCAATTTTGGGCCAGCTATAGGCCGATTTGGGCCTAGGGCCTTAAACAAAGTTTGTTGTACTCCTGATGCTCTCCAACTTTTATTAAGGCACTCAGGTCATTAGGACAATGTACTAGGAGATAATTATGTCCAAAGTTAACACTGCTAGTAGTTTAAACGGGATTAAGCTTTGCCCGGTTGGATCCCAATTTAACTGGTCAAACTAAGTCCAATTTTTTCTAAGCTCTTCTCCAATGAATTATCTCCAATTTTTATTTTGGGATCAAGTCATGCTGCTTATTGAAATCATGAGAACGCGGCATGCCAACCTAATGACGTCGGTTGACATCTCATGCCTTAGAATATTTTTAAGGGGTGGAAAACTAGCAGCAGATTCAATCTTTGAGCCTCTGTTTAACTTATTTCCTAGCTGATTTGGCTCTTGATCAAAAAACAAAGTTTGCTACGCATAACTTAAGCTTCAACTTCTGTTAAGGGTCAAACTTCATATCTAGTCCCAAAATAAAAGTTTCATCTTGGTCAAAGCAGCATCACGATAAACCTTGGAATTAGGGTTTTCGACCGATTGAGGCATTTTCTTGATATTTGCTCAACATGAACCTTTTATGACTTTTGTTGTAGAGTTCAATTATAGTCATTTGTGCAAGATAGCAAGGTTTGGTCTACATTGCATGTTATCAGTTCACTTAATAAAGCGATTCAAGCAAGGATATAATTCATCATTTCATGT
Organism: Miscanthus floridulus; assembly: GCF_019320115.1. Taxonomy (NCBI): domain Eukaryota; kingdom Viridiplantae; phylum Streptophyta; class Magnoliopsida; order Poales; family Poaceae; genus Miscanthus; species Miscanthus floridulus. The sequence continues at coordinate 63,167,019 of NC_089584.1, forward strand.
GACTTCTTGATTCCAAACTTCCTGAAACCTTTCCAAAGCTCACTATGGATGCATGTTGATGTAATGTACATGAAATAAGCATGTTTAGCATTACTCATGAATAATCTTAACAAGGGTCCACACGTAAGCAAAGGTGTGTTGTCCAAGTTCAAGTTGGGACTCAATTTCATAGATTTGACCTCAGCACTTCCATCACCACTTTCAAGATTATGAACTAGAGATCATGATCATTGCTTGACATATCCTACATAAGTCCAAATTCACTACTTAACTCGTGACTAACACCTGGGGTGTTACATCCGGTCATCCTGGACCCAGCATCCGTCCACCTCGATCACTTGTTTCTTTCACTTCACGTGGTGCGTCTATTCACTAGATCAACAAAGCAAGCATGCAGCCCCACACTCCCTCTCTTTAGCATAGAGTGCATGCAATACTTGTCTATTTTTACCCTTCTCAAAATGCATGCAATGAAAGTGAAGCCGAGCGCACACAAGGCTCCTACTCTCTTTTGCAATACAAGTGTGCTCTCCTCCATTCACTTTAGTACATATTTCTTCTCCATTATTAACACCTTTGCAAATGTGCCAACACCACCAATTGTACACCACCATGTGAATGTGTGTAGGCATTTTCATAATCATTTTCAAGGAGTTAATTGTTAGCACACTATGTCCCTAAATGCCATATGCAAGAATTACTTCACCTAGTGACACTCGATAACCGTTTAGCCAAAAAATTTCCCACTTTATAGTACAACTATCAATTCTAAATACACTCACACCCTCTATGGTGTCTTGAGTGCCAACACAAAAACCTATTTGATACATTTGCCTTGATCAACACTTGGTTTTTGTTTTTCTCTTTCTTCTTTTTCCAAGTTGGAGCACTTCATCATCTCTTTTGGTCACCTCCATCACCATGACCATCATCTAGCTCCATCAATTGGTGTGTACAACCCTATATCAATCACTATACTAGATAACAAGGGTTAGTACACTAGGTTTCATCAATTATCCAAAACCAAACTAGGGCTTTCACCCACAACAACACATTGCTGCAAAAAATTGGAAGAGAATCTCATACCCCCCATCATCTCTTGCCCTCTTGTTGGTCGATAGCGCATGATGTTTCTCTTGCGATCTAGGAACTTGGGAAGAAACTACATAGTCTTGTCCAGCGGTACTGCTGGCCATGGCAGTAGCACCGGCGAGGACAACAACTCCTCCAACTAGGCCGGCAACACCCACTGCCAGAGGGCCACGCCCCCAGCCATCCCAGCTGTGCTCGCGTCCAGGAGAGGTGCACCCCCAGCCAGGCCAGCAGCGGTCGTAGCCAGGGGCTGTGCCCCAGCCAGTAGTGATGCCCATTTGCACAAACAAAAAAACAAAACACACGGTAGAGCCGCCTGCGCCGCAGCCATATGATCCACTGCTGGCGCTGGGACTGCTAGTGCTGTAGCAGCTCCCGCGGTCCACGCCCCGCGCCCACACCGATGTCATCGTCATGCTGCTGGATCCATAGCTATGGGCGTAGCCCGCTATGCCGCAGTCGGATATGTCACACCTGCACGTGGGCCACCAGGACTGTCGTGACCGTGTTGGGTCATCAGGGCTACCGTTACCGCCGCATCCTACACCCACGCTGAGCTGCCACGGAGAACTGGCGAGGGAGAAAGGGAGGGGAGAGAGAAGATTCTAAGAGTGAGAGACAGTGTGAGGCAGAAACTGATGGCAAGGGGAAAGGAATAAGGACACAGATGTGTGTCAGATTTAATCACATTAAAATGAATTTTTGGGTCCAAGACGTGTGGATCATTGTCAGTTTGTAATACAACCCGGTAGTCCAACTAGCAGTGAGAATTATCTATTACTACAGTGATAGGCCTTTCATCTATGAACTTTGCAGTCATACCTCTATTACTGACGGTTAAAAATTTCCCTACTGTGATGGTCCTGTAAGAATTGTGTGTTTACCTTGCACGACTTGTCATCATATAGCTCTAAAAAGTAATAGAATTTATTACTCCCTCGGTCCCAAAATAAGTGACGTTTTAAGTTTATCCTAAGTCAAACCATTTCTTGTTTGACCAAATTTATACCAAAAATAGTAATGTTTATAATACCAAATAAACATTATCAGATTTATCATGAAATATATTTTCATATTCTATCTATTTGGTGTCATAAGTATTAATGTTCTTTCCTATAAATTTGGTTAAATTTAAAATAGTTTGACTTAGGACAAACCTAAAACTTATTTTGGGACGAATGGAGTATATAACTATGACAACACATGGCACTATACGTGAATCTAATATTAAAGAGCAAAAAATTCTTTCTTGGATCTCTCACTCTCTTTCGTGTCGTTCTTCTCTTGCTTCTCTTTTGTCCCTCGGTCTGTCCTCCCTTACTATCACTCTTTTCTCGCTTCGAGCTAAAAAGCCTTCATTGGCACCGTACCAATCATGTTATGGTCTCACCGCCATCTGAGCCCATTATCACTAGCGAAGGCTAAAGACCAATTTTTAGATTTATACTTGCAGAATATTTTAAGGAGCACTTACTAGACGCGCTTCAGGATCAATTTTCAGAAAGAGTGCTACAGATGACTTTAAGATTGTCTTTTTTTCGACCAAAGAAGAATTATATTAGATAATAGCTGGGTACATCAACACGTTACAAGCACTTTGGATTACACAAATATTCAGAAACTGATTTTCATCTAAATTGTACCCAAGCTGTGAATAGCTCCAGATCTCAAAACCAAACCTGTACGACGCTTTGTAGTATGGATAACCGCACAGGCAAACACTCAGGAAAAGGCCTGAGAACATATGCCCAACAAACGACGGCCAATATTCATGTAGGCGGAGTTGACAAACATCTTCTTTCTGGTGTCTTCCTTCTTCTTCTTTCTACCACCGAAGAACGAGGAAGACTGATCTGAATCGTATTCTCTCTGGCCCTTCATCATGGCTAGATTTAACCACAATAAAACGGAGAAGAGACCGAAGAAAATTATTCTGTGGCGGCGACACCATCTCCGTCTTGATGTCGTCGTCCGGAAATAAAAGTCTCCATGTCATCATACCAGTGAGGATGTTGAAGCCGTAGTTGTCGCCCACATCTTCAACAGAGCCGCCATTGAGAAAACGATTCCACCCTACCCATTCGTCGTCGTCGGAGAGGTGGACGAGATAAATCCCCAAAACCAAGAACCTTGGCATAGAGAGACCATAACCCTAAGAACTCGATCTACTAGAAAAACTTATTAAAAAACGATGGATGCCCACTCCCTCCGGCCTGGGGCAATATGCTGAAGGGGGAGGGAGGGGGACCAGTGGTGGTGGCGTCGAGGGGCAGCAGCGGCGGCCGAGTCGCTAGAGGCAAGGCGCGACGATGTGACCATCTGGGAGTAGGCTACCAACAACTGTCAGCATAACATTGAAGGCTTCTCGACTCAAGCTAAATTGGGACTTTACGGCCATTAGACGTGCAATGGCATCCAGTTGAGAAACCTTAGCATGCCCGTGAAGGGGTTGCTGTGTTGTAGACGACATATCGTAATATGCCTTTGTGGTTGGCTCTGGCTCCTCCCTACGTCCTTCATCGAAGTGTGCTTCATGATAGTCATTTAACATGTCTCCTACCCCGGCATCAGCTTCATAATCCTCGATGCGTTGTCTCACGACCTCGTCTCTCACACGATTGGATTCACCATGGTAGATCCACCAGGTATAGTCTGCCGTAAATCCATTCTTATAAAGATGTTTACCCATGACCACCTTTGTTTGTCGACGCCTGTTTGCACAAATGCTACAGGGACACCAAGTGGCACGCGCTCCTTTAACCCTTGCAAATGCTAGTTCCAAGAAAGCATCGGTCTTCTCAATCCATTCATCGGTCAATGAACCCTGACTAGAGTGGCCTGTGTACATCCACTCACGGTCATCCATCCTCTAACATATCAGCAAGTAATATAAAAATCAATTGCATCTACAGGTTCCTATACTGTCTAATAGGCAAAGATAGGTCCTAATCCCACCCAAGGATGTGTAGATGGGGTTAGTTTCCATGCTCTACTCCTATCCAAGATAGAATTTCGGCAGCACCTCCCTGCTGTTCTCCAAATACACGTCTTGGCAGGGAGATTGTGTATCCGGAGAACAACAAGGAGATGCTGCCGAAACTCTGTCTCGGATCAGAGTACATCATGGAAACTAACCCCATCTACACATACTCAGGCTGTCCAAAAAACGTGGACAATTCGAAATAGATACGGTTATAGATATGCAAAGATCTATATATTTCCAACCGTGTCTCTTTCGAATGGGAGACGCCTAGCTAGGTTACGTGATATTCGAACATCATACAGAAAGAGGGGTGTAGGATGCCTCACCTTGCTGTCCTACAAAGTGACGAGTCAAGGACGGTGGGGAATGATCTTTGCAATAGCCTCCTGCAACAAACGAACATAATAGTGTCAATTGTAAATTTCGGCAGCACCTCCCCTGCACGGTGAGGTAACCAAAACCTACAACAAACCAACAACACAATGGTCGACAACCACATACACACCAAACCAACGGCACGATGGCCGACAACCACATACACATCTTATACCTTGCAAAACCACGGCAAGTCGAAGGTGTGGGGCGGCAGGAGGGCAAGGAGGATGGCAGATCTCTCGCTCCATGCTCTCTGCTCCATGCTCTCTGTGACATCATCAATTACAAAAAGCATCAATGCCGGATCCTGTGGATCCATCCACTGGAGCAGGGGCTTGCCCCGCATGGGCAAGCTAGTGGCCACTGACGTCAAGGTTAGGGATGACTCCCCGCTGGCCCCAAGCGCCGCCGACCCCTCTCGCCGTGACGTCCCCACCACGATGGAAGGGGTCACGACCGGCTATGTTGCGCCCACCACGATCGGCGCCACGTGCGCGGTCGGTAGCCCCATCCGCTTCTTGATCTGAATGCACACGATGTATGTCAACACTATCCTACAAAAGATTAGAACTAACCAAAGACAATGCAGGAATAGATGGTCTAGCAGACATAGGTAGCAACCAACAGTGCTCCCCTTCTTGGAAGTGAACTTATTTCTTTGAGGTACATGAGAAAATGTTTGTATTATTATAGCTACCCTCTAAACGATCATAATCTTGTACAACAAAAGGAGAATTCATATTACTACGAATGTATACTCGATGTATCATAAATTATTCCTTGTTGTTATATTTGCCAATAACATGATATGTATGTTTAGAAAACCAAGGCAAATCAACATATTTAAATAAATTCTTCTCCAAACAATCTAGGTTACACAAAACATCAAATTCAATGTAACCCAAAGTATGTAAAGAAGACAACAGTTTGAACTCATCAGTTTTAGTAGCAATATGAATAACATGTTTATTTTCAGCACAAGTGACTGGATCCAAAATATGTAAAACTGAGGCATCATCAACCAATTCATCTTTATCACAAGGACCTTCAAGCAAATTATCATGGGACGGAGATAAATCAAGAGCGGGTTCCACTAACAATTGCTCTATGATAGCATGGTTTGTGGAAGAATTTAGTACAATAAAACAATTCTCACCTTCCGTAAGTGTAGCACCATGGGCATTACCTGTGTTCTCAACAGGAGTAATAGGTGCATTGTGAAGTGATGGTTCTGAATTTGCATATGAGGTTGTGAGCTTCTCATTTTCTTCCATGTCATCATCTCACTTATGTATATTATCCTGCATAAGGTTAGTCATAGCAAGAGGAATAACAATAGACTCTTCCTCTAAATTGTGCACCTCAGCATATGAAGTCAAAACAAGAGGTGGATTAACAAAGGTTTTTCGCATAAGGAGTTTCATATCAGTCCAAGTTTGAGGTTTATCAGAAGGATCTAAAGACTCCCACCAAGATAAAGCAGAATGTCGCAAAACACTAGCTGTATTTTTTACCTTCCTCCTTAGACACATAAAGCGAGTAGCAAATATGTTATCTATGACAATTTCCCACTCCATGTATTCATCAGCACCTATACCATCATAAGTCGGTGGATACGAATAACCTGTCATTATTAGAAGACAACAAAAGACAACACAAAAGTATTATCTCTATTAACTACTTAGGTTGTGGACAAGGAAAAAACAAGGCACTCAACTCTCAAGCGTCTTACCATAGTCTTACAAAGTGTTCTTACCAAAGCAACATGCGGTGCAATTGGTCGGTGACTGTGATACCGTTGTAGCTTGAGTGTAATAGTTGCAAGGTGAACTTGTACTTGGTTAGAAGAAAGTGGAGCTTAGACATGCATAATATAGTAGCAAGCAATAGCAATATTCGCAACTGAATAGCAAAACTGAATAAGTATCCCAAGTACTTGTCTTAGTTGCTGGCCTACTAACGTTCCAAGTACCAAATGTATCAAGTGATGTCAACAGCAGGAATATGATTAAGAACAAGGCAGAAATCAGCACACGCAAACAAAGCTCAAATGACGCTCTCTATGTGCTCCTCTAGATATTGTTCCACTTTTGCCCCTCTATTTTTTCTCTATTTTTGGGTTGTCGTTGTTTTTTTTGGGATTCTTTGACTTTTTCTTTTTCTTTTTTTTGATATTTTTTCTTCACTTAGGAGGACAAAAGAAGTAACCAAAGAAAATATAAGCTTAAACAAGTGAAAGACGTGGTGATGAGGACATCACTCCTTCGGATGTACCCGCTGATCCTCCAACCGTCATGCAAGGTCCAATGACCGGGCTCGAATGCGTCAACTCAATTTAGAGGTGAGCTCGTTCTTAAGCGATCCTTTTTATACTTATGAGAATAGACTACTACCTAATAATGTTATCTTGCTTAGGAACATTGGAGAGGGTCATGAAGGACTTAGAGGATGTGGTGGAGGCGAAGATGACCAGCAAGGACGTCCAACAGGAATCGGAGGCCCGGTCCAACACGATTTCGAGTCTGCCACGGCCTCTAGGACCAGTCTACCTTAAATTGGTCACCCAGGACGCATCCGGACTCCGTTTTCGACGATCCACATATGGATGGAAATATAATTTGATACGAAAGCCAATCCAAGTGGTCTAATGTCAAAAGCTCTTCGGAATCAATGAGAATCGTCGAAACAAGTCAGCATCCAGAATCTGCCAGGGTGCTACGACACCATCTTTTGGTCCATTGGACCGTGTATCGTGTATCGTGTTTGGGCCCATTAGGGGCACGTCCAGGGGTCTTGCACGACCCTAGAGTCTTCATAAACAACTGCCGCCCCTCCAATAGGGTTTGGGTTTTGCTTAGATTATTCTGTCAAGAACAGTTTCGCCGTTCATCGGTTTGTGAGACCCCAACTTTGTGAGATTAATCATTCTTCTACAATTTGGTTGTGTTCTTCCTTGTTCTTGCTTGTGTTCTTCGTTGCGTAGGCAAGGATTAGCCTTCTTGGCGAGGTCAACCTGGTCCGAGACTCGGTTGATAACTAGAGGAGCTGTGGTGCTAAGATTGAAGGGTTCAATCTTTCGATCTGAAGCCGGATCGGTGTGTCATTCTCTGCCACAACGATAGTTACCACCACCTGACGGAAAATCGGGATCCCTGTCTCCATTAAGTGGTATCAGAGCTAAGGTATACCATCAGGTTCACATTTATTCCCTAGTTTGAGTGTTTCGCATTCGTCCCATAGTCCAGTGCCATACTCATTTTTCCTGTCCTAGAACCTTCCGCGTCATAGCCTTTACATATTTCAGTTTCAGAGTTCGTCGTGTTGAGTTTGTGTCCTAGTCAAGGTCTTGTTGCTGGTTAGATCATGTTAGAGTCCAGTTTGTGTGTTTCCCCCATCGTTTCCATCAAATCTTTGTTGTTGTGACCAGTTTTGTGCACATTTTGTTCCCGTTTTGTCCTCTAATTCAGAGCCAATTCTTAAAACTGGTCTAGTTTTCGCATACGAACTCCGATTTCGACGTTCCATATATCAAAATTGATCAGAAAAAATTTTTGGATCCATCCATCCCCGGTGTTCCTGGGGTTCAAAAATTTTAAATTGGTCAAAAAGTGGTCACAAGATCCTTTTTTCGTGGTCACAAGGTTTTTGTCGATTTTGAGCAAGTTTTCTGAAAATTCCATAGGCCACGTCTTACACTTGTTTGAGCTCATATTTTCTGTGGTTACTTCTTTTGTGCTCCTAAGTAAAGGAAAAATATCAAAAAAAATAAAATAAAAAAGTCAAAATTTCCCAAAAAAACAACGACAACCCAAAAAATAGAAAAAAAGAGGGGGCAAAAGAGGAACAATATCTAGAGGAGCACATAGAGAAGACCAAAGTGAGCTGTGTTAGCGTGTGTTATTTGGTTCCTTGTTTGTGTTGCTGTTTCCATCCACCATACTTGTTTTTCACAGACCTGCCGCCTTGCTATCCACCATACTTGCTTGTTTGTTACACACCTGGTACTTGGAATATTTTAGACCAGCAACGAGAACAATACTTTGGACTATAATTCAGCATTACTTTCTGTTACTGACTTGTGTGCTAGATATACATATTACTCTTTGTTTTCCTTCCAAGCTCCACAAATTCTTTAGATCGGTACAGAAAAAGGGCTTTGCAATCTCGGTACCACTGCCTCACAGGTATCACAAACCAGCCGCCGGTTGTACCGCCCACTACTTGCGTTGGTAAGAACTTTGTAAGAGCTTGGTAAGACGCTTCCACTTGCTATGAAAAGTGACACCACTACAACCACGTAGTCATTTGATAGGGATAACTTTCACCGTTTGTTCCTATTTTTGTGTTTACAATGGCAGGAGGTGATCAGACTGAAGATAACAATCCTAAGGGTTTCAACGAGTGTGTCAGCTAAGAGCAACTACAAGCTATTGTAGAGGATGCCCAAAAAAGGGTGAATGAGGCCGTCACTGACGCACTCATTGAACTCAACATTGGCAACAGCATGGAGAGATTGGACAAACGAATTTCCACGCTAACCGATAAGGTTACTGAGTTGGAAACTTTGGTGGCGGTCAACAACAATGACGTCTCCGGCAGCAACACCGATGGTCTCTTGCCAGAAGACACGGTGCATGATGTCATGGGGAACATAGATCGAGTAGCCTTCCGACAAGTAAGATTATGACAATGTCTTCGCTGCAACACGACAGGTATGGGTGGTGTCCACCACCATCAAGGTAATAATCACCGTGTATCCAATGATCCTTATGCTAAGATTAAGTTCACAATACCATCTTTTTCGGGTCATTATGATGCTGAGGGATATCATGATTGGGAGATGACAGTAGAACAAAAGTTTAGTGCCCACCTTGTGCCTGAGCATCATAGAGTTCGATAAGCTACTAGTGAGTTTAAGGATTTTGCCATTATTTGGTGGACTGGGCTAGCTGCACAGGATACTTTACCTGGTACATGGGAAGAACTTAAGGTAGCTATGCGTGATCGCTTTGTTCCTCCTTATCATAGTGATTTGCGTAAGAAATTAATGCGATTAGAACAAGGAGGTAAATCTGTATAGGATTATTATGGTGAGCTCCAAAAGGGATTGATGCGTTGTAGTGTTGTGGAGGGGAACGAAGATGCCATCTGTCATTTTTATTCGGGTTTGAGGCATGAGATTCAGGACATTGTTGATTATAAAGAATTTAACACTATCAACCAGTTGTTTCAGTTTGCTATGCTTGCAGAAAAGGAATTGCAGGGGCATGAACAACAGAGCAAGAGCAAGGTCAGCACCACATACACGCCACGCTCAGCACCATCTTCGGGGCTGACCAAGCCAACCACTTTTTGGGCGCCTCCACTAGCGAGCAAGTGACCAACAGCCTCTAGAGTTTCCACTACACCTAAGGCACCTCCCACACGACCTTCAGATTCAGGTAAAAATTCTTTGCAGGTGCCTACCAAGAGTACCTCATCCGTTGCATCGATGGGACACACTTCGGGCATTCAGTGCCACCGTTGCCATGGCATTGGCCATGTGTAGAGGGACTGTCCAAGTCAGCGGGCATATATTGCTACAGAAGATGGTTACATCAGCACCTCTGACATTGAGGATGAAGAAGACCGAGATGCAGATGAGGAGGATGGCGAAGTCCTTGGTGATGAGGCCACAGCGGCCTATAGGAGCATCATTGTACAGTGGGTGCTCAGCTCACAAGTCCAGCAACCTGAGAAGCTACAACGCCATAACTTGTTCTAGATTTTCTTCGTCATCAGCAACCGTCGAGCACGTGTCATTATTGATGAAGGTAGCTACAACAATTTGGTGAGTTCTGATTTGGTCAAGAAGCTTGGCTTGACCACACGCCCACACCCACGTCCATACCATATTCAGTGGCTAAATGATTCTGGTAAAGCAAAGGTAACACAAACTTGCAGAGTTTCATTTTCCATTTGTTCTTATGCTGATTCTGTTGATTGTGATGTGGTACCTATGCAAGCTTGTTCACTTTTATTGGGTCGTCCTTGGGAACATGATAATGATGCTACACACCATGGTAGAAGTAATAAATACACTTTTGTGCATAAAGGAAAGAAAATTACTTTGGTACCTTTGACACCTGCTCAAATTGTACAAGCTGATAGAGAATGCACTGCTAGTTTGAATGATGTTCAATCTGAAAATCAGCAAGTTGCTAATTCTATTTTCCCACCTAAAAAGGATAAGTCTACATCTATTTCTAAGGCTGAGGGAATTAAATTGAAGGGTGGTGTTATGCTTGCAACAAAATGTGACTTTGCTGAAATTTCTAATGATAATATTTGCTATGCTTTGGTATGCAAACGAGCTATGTTTTCGCTTGATGATATTGTTAGCTCGGTGCCTCCTGCTGCCACTAACCTTTTGTAGGAGTATAAGGACATTTTCCAGCTGAGATACCCCCGGGGCTGCCCCTATGAGAGGAATAGAGCATCAAATTGATTTGATTCTGGGAGCAACCTTGCCCAACCGTGCTGCCTATCGAACCAATCCCGAGGAGACTAAGGAAATTCAGCAGCAAGTCCAAGACCTTTTGGACCGCGGGTATGTACGTGAAAGCCTTAGTCCTTGTGCCATTCCTGTACTTTTGGTTCCTAAGAAAGATGGAACTTAGCGTATGTGTGTTGATTGTAGAGCCATCAATAACATTACTATTCGGTATCATCATCCTATTCCTAGGCTAGACGACATGCTTGATGAGTTGTGTGGTTCTATAATTTTTACTAAGATTGACTTGTGAAGTGGCTACCACCAGATTAGAATGAAACTAGGAGATGAATGGAAAACTGTGTTTAAAACCAAATTCGGGTTGTATGAGTGGTTAGTTATGCCTTTTGGTTTGACAAATGCACCTAGCACTTTCATGCGCTTAATGAATGAGGTTTTAAGAGCTTTTATTGGTCATTTTATGGTAGTTTACTTTGATGATATATTGATTTATAGCAAGTCTTTTGATGAACATATGGATCACTTACGTGCTGTTTTTAATGCTTTACGTGATGCACGTTTATTTGGTAACCTTGAGAAGTGCATCTTTTGCACGGATCAAGTTTCTTTTCTTGGCTATGTTGTAACTCTATAGGGAATTGAGGTGGATGAGATGAAAATTGAATCCATAAAGAGCTGGCCGGTTCCCCAAACCATCACATAGGTGAGGAGTTTTCTTGGTCTTGCAGGATTCTACCGCCGCTTCATCAAAGATTTCAACACCATTGCTGCCCCGTTGCATGAGTTGACGAAGAAAGGAGTGGTGTTCCATTGGGGAAAGACACATGAGGAGTCGTTTGACACTTTGAAGGACAAGCTTACACGTGCACCATTGCTGCAACTTCCAAACTTTTGTAAGACTTTTGAGCTAGAATGTGATGCTAGTGGAGTTGGCATTGGAGGTGTTTTGATGCAAGATGGTAAACCCATTGCTTACTTTAGTGAAAAATTGCATGGCCCTGTTCTTAATTATTCCACGTATGATAAGGAATTGTATGCACATGTTCGTTCTTTACAGACGTAGCGTCATTATTTGTGGCCTAAAGAATTTGTTATTCATTCTTATCATGAATCGCTTAAGTATCTTCGCTCTCAAAATAATCTGAATCGTAGGCATGCTAAATGGGTTGAATTCATTGAATCTTTTCCTTATATTATCAAACACAAGAAAGTGAAGAATAATGTGATTGCTGATGCTTTGTCTGGAAGATATACATTGCTGTCCCAACTTGATTGTTTTTGGTCTTCAATCAATAAAAGAACAATATGCGCTTGATCCTGATTTTAAGGATGTGTTGCTTAATTGTAGAGAAAGACGTACATGGAATAAGTTTATGATCAATGATGGGTTTTTATTTAGAGCTAACCGCCTATGCATTCCAGTTGGTTCCGTTCATCTTTTGTTGTTGCAGGAGGCACATGGAGGCGGATTGATGTGACATTTTGGTGCCAAGAAGACGGAGGAGGTGCTATCCACACTTCTTTTGGCCAAGGATGAGGCGAGATGTAGAGCGGTATGTGCTCGGTGTGCCACATGTCAAAAAGCTAAGTCGCGGTTGAACCCACATGGTTTGTATATGCCTCTTCCTGTTCCTTCTACTCCTTGGGCTGATATATCTATGGATTTTGTGTTGGGTTTGCCAAGGACTAAGAGGGGAAGGGATAGCATTTTTGTGGTGGTTGATCTTTTGGTCCATTGGACCGTGTATCGTGTATCGTGTTTGGGCCCATTAGGGGCGCGTCCAGGGGTCTTGCACGACCCTAGAGTCTTCATAAACAACCGCCGCCCCTCCATTAGGGTTTGGGTTTTGCTTAGATTATTCTGTCAAGAACAGTTTCGCCGTTCATCGGTTTGTGAGACCCCAACTTCGTGAGATTAATCATTCATCTGCAATTTGGGTGTGTTCTTCCTTGTTCTTGCTTGTGTTCTTCGTTGCGTAGGTAGGGATTAGCCTTCTTGGCGAGGTCAACCTGGTCCGAGACTCGGTTGATAACCAGAGGAGCTGTGGTGCTAAGATTGCAGGGTTCGATCTGAAGCTAGATCAGTGTGTCATTCTCTGCCACAACAATAGTTACCACCACCTGATGGAAGATCAGGATCCCTGTCTCCATTACGTGGCCTGTGGAAATTTAAGAAGACATGCTCAAAATCGACAAAAAGCTTGTGACCACGAAAAGAGGATCTTGTGACCAGTTTTTGACCAAAATAAAAATTTTTGACCCCGTGTTGATGGGGATGGATGGATCCAAAAAAATTTTCTATTCAATTTTGATATATAGAACGTTGAAATATGAGTTCGTATGCGAAAACTAGACCAGTTTTATGAACTGACTCCAAATTAGAGGACAAAACGGGAACAATGCGCGCAAAATTGGTTACGGCAGCAAGGATTTGATGGAAATAGTGAAGACAAGTATAACAAATTAGATGCCGTGGGCTAGGGTTTGATGGATATAAAGGAAACACAGCAAGACTTGAAGGTGTTCATGGATTATGATAAAAACAAAGGGAAAAACACAAACTAGACTAAAAAATGATCTAAAACCAGCAACCAGAGCTTGACCTAGGGCACAAACTCAACAACGCGAAACAGAGATGAAATTGCATGGCACAATGAGGCTATAGGACAGGGAATAGGTGGCGGTATATATTTGTTTTGGCGTTTTGTGGACTATAGGTAATGCAAAAATAGTAACAATCTAAAGGGGAAAACAAAGTTATACCTAACGGGCAACAAGGTCTCTGATACCACTTGATGTAGACTAGGCCCGATCTTCCAAAAGGTATGATAGCGTCGACTGGTGGAGACTCAACATTCACGATCTAGGCTTCGAACTAAGACTGTTTCGGACCCCCGCAACCGTTACACCACTGCTCCGTTGGTTATCAACCACGCGAACGTGATTGACCTCGCCGAGAAGGATTTCCTGCAAGCGAATCGAGAACACAAGCAAGAACGGGATGATCGTAATCTAAAATTGCAAATAAATATGAGGCTTATAATAACAAGAAGGAGTTCAAGTCTTTATTCGAAAGGACTAATCGCCACAGGCGAACAAGATCAAGAACTGGGGCCCTGGTTCACAGCAAGCAGCCTTGGCGGCATAGTTGCAACAAAACGATGTCTGTTTCACAAGGAAGTCAAGAACTAAATAAAACCCAAACCCTAAAGAGAGCGATGGCTGCTATTTATAGAGTCTTGGGCGTCACCCCCTAGATGCGCCCCTAATGGGCCCAAACACGATACACGGTCCAACGGACCAAAAGACGGTGTCACAGCACCCTAGCAGATTCTGGACACTAAATTGTTTCGACGATTCCTATTGAATCCGAAGCGCTTTTGACGTGAGACCACTTGGATTGGCTTCCTTATCAAATTAACTTTCTAACCATATGTAGATCGTAAAAAACAGAGTCCGCATGTGTCATGGGTGACCAGTTTAAGGTAGACTAGTCCTGGAGGCCAAGGTAGACTCGAACTTGAGTTGCTTTGGGCCTCCACCTCGGGGATTCGAACCGAATTAGCCTCGGACCTCCTTCTTGACTTGGACACCCTTGCTGGCCTCCTACCCCTCCATACCATGCGCCAAACATGGTCATATGCATGGGTGTCATGTCCTCATCAATTAGTCTGTAGCCCTCTTTATGAAGAATAGTCTAGAAACAAGTTCAATAAGTGTTCCTTAAAATAATCTGCAAGTAGAAGTGTTGAAATATAAGATTTGCAATTTATTGTATAATACATGGCTCAGGTGGCTAGACCATGACATGACGGGCTACCAGAGACAGCACCGGAGTGGATGGTGGCGAGGTCGGGGAAAAAAAAGAAAGGGAGAGAAAGGGAGGCCTTGGCCTCGATTTTATAGATTAGGGAGAGGCGGTGAAGGGTCGTGGGTGCTCCACTCGACTGATAGGGCAAGGGGAGTGGCCATCAAGGCCACTATGGCGGTGGTTTTGGGTGGGCAGATAACGGTAGCGCGGCTCCTTGGCTAGAGGTAGGGGAAGGGGTGCTGAGTCACTGATGAGCAGCACTAGGCGGTCAGCGGCTGTCGGGGATCCACCAAGTTGGGCTAGGTTGTAGCGAGAGGGGAGGTGAGCGGTGGGAGCAGCTGCTCCATGCAGATGTGAGCGAGCTGGGCCAAGCGGCCGAAGAGGGGAGAGGCAGGGGCGCTGGTGAGCAAGCCGAGCAGGCTACGGCTATAGGCCTTGGGGTAATGTCGACAAAATATCGTCAGCAGTCTATCGAGGGGTATACCCATGATGGTATATTGATCGGTAGAGGTGCATGTGATCAGGAACTAGATGGTAACAGAGACACAGGACACAAGATTTATACAGGTTTAGGCCATCAAGATGACGTAAAACCCTACATCATGTGCTCTGTTGGTTTGTATTGATTGAGATAACCCTAGGATAAGCCTAGTATTTGTATCTGGATCTTGATGTCCATGGTGACTAGGGGACCCCTGCCCCTCCTTATATACTCTGGAGGGGTAGGGTTACAAGAAAAGTTTCCTAGTCGGCTATATGGTAGGTATTATATTTAGATTACAATATCTATAAAATAGTCCTAGCAAATCATATCTTCTACCATCTTGTGGTACCCGGGGTATATCCCCCACATCTAGTCCCCGAGCATCTTGTATCCGCTGAGCAACGCTGTCTTGATCATGTTCGAGCAGTTCTGACAAGTGAAGATGAGTGACCAACTAGTTTAACTGGTCAGCAGGCCTCAGACTTAGTCAAGTAAGGCTTGCTAGAAGGATGTAAGGTCTCAAGATTAATTTTAAAAATTCTTCACCTCAGATGAAGTGTAGCCACTTAGACTTCATTTGTGAGGTCGGATGATTATCATCCATGACTTAGTCAACAAGGAGGATAAATCAAGAAAAAAAGCACTACATTCACCGCTAGGTGGAGTGTAGCCACTTTATCCCTGAGCCTAATGGTAGGTGAATAATTCACGTAGTGCCAGGGTCAAAAAAATAGAAGACTCTAGATACTAGCCGATCACGCAAGCAGTCCCCAGCTTAGTTGAAAACCATTAATGAGAAAACATAGTACACTCACCGTAAGGTGAAGTGTACACACTTAATTCCCTGAGACTGCTAGAAGATTAAGATAAATCTTATAGGAGGGTCAAAGAAATTAAGTCATAATATTTTACAAGATCAAAGGAGTAAGTAGCGTCGTCTTGATGTTGTCCGAGCATTTTAACTTGTAGCCGACCAGTTTAACTAGTAATCCAACCAGTTTAACCGGTAGTCCACCGAAAAAATAAACAGCCGACTAGTTTAACTGGTCAACAGGCCTTGAACTTGCTCAAGTAGGATATTCTAGTGTTGATGCGTGAAATAGCCACCGTCATCTGCCATGTACTTATCAAGGTCCCCGACGTGCCGCCCAGGATCAGCACCCTGATCTGAACAGCATGGGGCAGCTTGATAGCACACATGGCATACAACGCCGTCAAGATATAGTAAACCAGCAGGTGAATTGTCCTTCTGAGAATTTCAGCTTCACAATAGTAGTCAGAGTTGGCGATCAAGCTACCCAGCAACTTGGACTTGCTAAGCAGCCAGTTCCCGAGCTTCTTGTATCCAAAGTCGACCAGTGAAAATAGGTATCTGACCAGTTTAACTGGTCAGCTGGAGGTGATTGATAGAGATTTCACCCGAGGTACGACCACCGAGGAGACTGCGATGCTTGAAGAAGAGGCGATGGAGTCAGTGATCATGTTGACCGATGACCTAGACCTGTTCGGCGAAGAAGAAAACAAGACAGAGTAGATTAGGATAAACTTATGAAAGGATCCTATAGCTCACCGAACAGTTGGAGATAACATTATGTTTATTTTAAGTTTGTTTAAATTTTAAATATGAGTAGTTTCCTTCCAGTTGGTCCTATATTGCATCACCAGCCCTAAGTAACCTATACCCCATAGTGTAGAGTGGTCAGCACCTGTTTACGCATAAGAGTACAGGCATTCTCGAAGAGCCGCTGCCGACTGCCCATAACGAGAGCACTAGCACCTGTGCATGTGTAGGTGCGAGATCGAGAACAGGGCCATTTCTAGATAACACGAATGAGAACGTGGTTGGTCGGCAAGTCAATGGAGAATGAATGAAGTATCTTAACGATATGGCGTATGGAGAACAAATGGAATATCTTAAAGATATTAAATATAGAGAATAAATGGAGAAGTAATAATTTGAGAAATATCGAGGAGAAAATAATGCAGATATAGGAAGGGTACTTATCTTTAGTTAGAATGACTGGTCGGCGATGTATGACGTTATCTGGTCGGTGTCGACCAAATTGCCAGGCCCTCGAGCTTTCTGGCCTGTTGTTGACATTGGGGAGTGCAAATATAATATTAAGGATTCCGCAAGTGCACCGAACATCAGTGTACCTTACACCGGAAGTATTCTAGATATCGTTATTTATATTTTACCACAGGAAAACAATGGAATAAAGATTTATTAAGTAATAAAGAAATATCTATCAATCAACATACCAGCATAGCTAGAGCAGGGGTGAACATAGGAATTAGGCATAATGACACTTAGGGGATAGACCATTAATGATAGATGTAATAACTTGAGTGTATAGTGGGTGAGGTAGATTCCTATGATATTCTTACTACAAGTATATGTACTTAGTGATAGCAAAAGACTAACTCCATGCTCATGCATAAGGGAGATTACTAAGGAAAAGCACAAATAGAGTGTGCTATTCCATGTAATCGGGTCCTACTTGGCCTACAAATAGGAGGTGGACTACAAAGGACTCAATAAGGTTATAGTCACCCACACGATCTACCACCGGTCTGGAATGTAGGGTGTATCTATAGGAAAACCAATGTATAAGCACCACGCTTACACTCAGCTGACCACTCAATCCTAATTAATCAAGGCTAGGTTGAGCGCTATTACAAACCTATGCATGAATATAAAGATAACTTCAACTACTTCTAAGCATATAAACATCATAAGCATAACCATGTAAATACGAATATAATATAAAGCATTGAGGTCTCATAACATATGAAAGTATTGATACAATGGCTTTCCAAGCCTCCAAGACTAGATCCGGAATCTAAACATGAGTCCACTTGACCCTAACTCCCAAGATACTAATTTACTATATTGGAGAGTCTAGACCTAATCCTCTTGGTGTGTCTTGATATTGATCTCTGATGGATTTCTCCGAAGATTGGAGATTAGAGACATGCCTCAAGAAGGGGGTATGGGGGACTTATATAGGGGGAACCAGGGGTCCTATGGGCCCATGAATCAATGGCAACGTCAAATCTAAGCCCTCGATACGAACCGACCTTGAGCAATGGCGTAGATTTGATCTTTAAGGCGGTGGAGAACCGACATACGAAGGGGAGGCTGATAGGGCGGTCCCACAGGTCGGCCGACCTAGGGGTTGGGCTAGCTGGCCCACTACCAGCACCATTTGGCCAATCTTCGGTGGTAAGTCTTCTAGATGATTCCAGAGTCTTCTTAAGTCGGTTTCATCGCGAATAAACATGATTTGACCTAAAGATTGGGTCCACCTTGCTTATTTTCTGGATAAATCCTCCTGCATTCATAGATTCACCAAAACTCATGGAATTTATTAGTTTAAACCCCTATACCTATGTTTGGTGATTAAATTAAGTATATATGTAGGATATGTTGATGGTTTATAATGAGTGTTAACTATTGTCAACAAACTACCCCAAGCTTAACCTTTGCTCGTCCTTGAGCAATGCTAAACTCCGCAATGGATCAGGAGTTGCTACTATGCTTTCACGCCTCAAAAGTACACAGGCGTTCAATTAAAAATTCTCCTCTGGATTACTTTCAAACTTACCCATATTACCTTCAACTAGGGGGCTTCTTAGCCTTCACTTGGGTCTTTGAGGAGTTGAAAGACAGAATGATCAAGTCAAGCACTATATCTCATGTTCTTTTGTTCCACCTTATTCCGGAGGTTTTATAAGTTTTCAAATAAAATTCAGAGATTCCTTTGTCTGACACTCTCAGATCCCTCTATATGTGGTATTTTTGGATCCTCACTCTCTAAACTCTCTTTATATGTGGTATTTGTGGATCCTCTCCAAGGCATAACTTATTGTTGCCTTTTATTCCTAAAGCCTTTGTGGAGTTCATAGGTAGGGATAAAACTAGAGAGCATACTTGGAATGCATATATTGTAAAGTCAAGCAATGGATCCAAAGAGAAAAATGTCATACGATCAAATCAAGATGTGCATGTGTGTGGACTATTAGGTGGATATATATGGTGGCTAACCTCATTATACAATGCTCCTTGAAAACATATCTCCCTCTTGAAATGTGGAAATATTTTTATGAGAGAACAGAGGCTATCTTTATTCTATCTTTTTAGGTGGGCATCTAAGTACCCATTGTTTTAAATATCTCTGGTTAACCTAGAGGGGGAGTGAATATGCCTATTAATACAAACACTCAAACTTTCATGAAATTCAACCTATGACACTGCCATGTTGTGCCCACGGCACTGCCGAGCCAAGATAGCAGCACTACCACACCTGCGGACAACTTCATGGCACAATTCAAAAACTGTGAATGGAAACTTGAATCAGATAAATTTCTGAGCTTTCTGTAGGTATATGTAACACAGATCAATAGCTAGAAGTGGTAGGAACACCACACACAAGTAGATCGACCATGAACCCTAAAAATCACCTCAACACAATATGAAATGCAAGTGAAATAACTTAAGCACAAGATGACACAAGGATTTATCCCGTGGTTCAGCTCGCCACCAAGGCTTGCCTAAGTCCACGTTGTTGAGGTTAGCCACTAAGGATTAGGGCTTTGCAACCCTTACTCATTCTTAAGTAAAGAGACTTAACTCTTGAGATGAGGGGTGAGTTTACTAGCTTCAAGAGATGGTTACAAACCTCCTGGGGCTGCCACACAAGTTGGCAAGCTCCACAGGCGACGCTCTAGCCGGCTAGGAGCAAAGCTCCAAGAGTAATAAACACGACCACTGGCCAAAATGTGAACCAAGTGCTCTTTTAAGTTAGGGAATCAAAGGATCTGCTCTCTAATCGAGTTTGGGACCTTTTTCTCTCAAGGATTGATGGGGAAATCAAAGGAGGAGCTTGGGAGCTCAAAGTCACCAATGGAGGAGAGAGAGAAGAGCACTTTTCTATTTTTGGTCAAACTGAACCATTTAGAAAGAAGGGGAGAGATGTTGGAGAGGAAGGGGAAAAGTATAAATACCCCCTGCCTTCCAACGGTCACTTAAGTCGTGGTAGTGCCACGGCTCAAGTGTGGCAGTGCCTCTCTCTAGGTGCGGTACTGCCACATTAGGCAAGACAACAAGAGTAAGGGTGGAGTGCCGGCTGTCTTGGATGTGAAACTGAGGATGTATGTGAAGATATTGACCACTTGGTAGCACATGTTAGCTTAAGCATTGTGCCCCCTTTATAGTATGGCCTTTCCTATACTCAAATTCAAAATATAAAAGAATTTAAACCTCCTCTGAGTTTGAAGCCATGAACATTTGTAATTGGGGGCTCCTCCATTTCATATAACATCCTCGATAAATCTCATTATTCTCTAATGCGTGGTCATTATCACCAAAACCCACAATTAGGGCTTGATTGCACTTTCATTCTCCCCCTTTTTGGTGATTTATGATAACCCAATTAGAACTTATAAAAGATATGAAATAAATACTAAGATTTTCAAGCCATGGGTGTAGAGCCTCCCCCTTAATATGTGAATGGAGAATTGAATTCTCAAATTTGGCATAATAGGCCAAGGTTCACATTTTTAGTGAAGGTGATGGGGCTCCCCCTACATCCAAGCTACTATGGGGTGCTACACACTGTGTCAAGTAAATCATCATGATGTGAATGATAGGTTATGCACAACAAGATCGCTGTGATAGCTGGGTGTGGCACTGCAGCTTCTTAGCCGCAACACTGCCGTAGAGCGGCACTGCCGCACTGGATGCAACAACACAGGTTTAATCAGACACCACACAACATGTAATATATAAAATGATAAGCATTCTAGCACAGATATATCACAAGCTACAACACAGAAGTAATACATGTCCATATCAACACACATATAGAGTATAAAGGTAGCATTATTACATAAATTAGAGTTTTGAGCGACTCTTAAACTCACAACCTAGCGAAGACTACTTGTCAATGGATAGAACGTGAACCTCCTGCTACAGCAACCACTCTATGGCGTTGAAAAGTCATTGACCCCTCTAATTGTCTCCCCCTTTGGCATAAAGTACCAAAAAGAGAAGAAAAGAAGAAATATCAATGAACTCACTCCTCATCTTCTTGGATGTCATCCCAGTCGACATCCTCGCCACCAGCAGCTCCACCACCTGCAGCAGCCCCCTCACTGCCATCATCATCACCATCATCAGAGGACACCACCGCCCTCCCATGGCGATGGGTGGTCGAAGTATGGCGAGTGCATCTAGTGCTCATTCTCAAAGACGCTAAGGTCGAACCCAAGGATGTGTGAGGATCAAGCTCTGACTGCTCCTCTTCCTGCTGCTCCTCCTCCTTAGTATCCTCTGAATCCATGTCGGAGAGACTAGGGAGGTCATCAAACCTCGGCAGTGACTCAACTGAAGGAATGGGTGATAGCCCTGCACGCTCTCTAGCCTCCCAATTCGCCTCACGGTTCTCCAATCGGTCCTCATAGGTGGTCCTCGCTGCATAGGTACAAGTAGTGAAAATGGCCTTGATCCATTTCCCAAACTTTTCCATCTTCTTTCCCTTGCGAGACATAGAGCGAGAGGACTCGAGAATGTCCTCTACTGATGGAGAGCGTCTCACTGCCTTGCTAACACCTAAGGCTTGGGTCTTCTCAATCTTGTAGATGGTGTGGAGACCATCCTTGTCAAACTTGTAACCGGTGACCCTTTCAATCATGAACATGAGATAGGGAGCATAGGGCAGCCCCTTTCTCCCATCATCCATGGCAATCCTTAGCTCACGCCACAGGAATCGAGGGAAATTGAACTTGTCACCTCCAGGAGCAAACCTAGCAAGCACATTTCTCACATACCCATTAAGATCTGAAGCTGCTCCATCCTTGGGATTTATAGTGGGCCTAATTAGGTTGTTCAAGATGTAGTAGTAGCTTTGCAAGCCACTAACTTTCTCATCTGTGCTTCTCCTATCAATCCACATGTATGCAATGTCTCTGATCTCTGCTCTACCCTCATCATGAATATAAGTGAATCCATGCTCCTCCTCACCAAAACCAAGGATCTGGCTAAAGGTCACAAAGTCAACACGGTAGTGTAGTCCCTTAGTCATCCAGTGTATCTCATCGGTATATGTAACACCCCAGGTGTTTGGCTTCCATATTTGCACTTGCATTTCATAAACATGAGCATCATTCATCCATTCATAGGCTTATATCACATGAAACATGATTTCGAAACATTGCAACATGTTGCATATTTCATGTGTGTTGTTTCTTTTATGAGATGAATAGTGTGCAACACTTAAGTGCAACATGTGCAACTCACTTTAGTGAAACAAAACTAGTTAGTACCATGCAACAAGATCATGAAACATGTGAAACATGACAATGAAACAAATGTAACATTTCATGTGTTTTTCATTATTTCAGTGCCTACAATGCTTGATTCTTGTGTGACCAAGGTGTGGTGTGGCTAATAATTCTCTTAAACAACTTAGTGACACCTAGAATGTCATTTAGAACATTGTTCATATTGATCATGTTGCCTAAATATGATTTCAAAAAGTGGTTTGACTTGTTTTGACTCCTGAACTCTTTTGTTTGACTATTTAAAAAGTGTAGCTTAGAGTGTTTGCATGTCTGAGCAACCTAAAGCAAAGTTGTAGCAAATTTTATAAGGAACAAACTTTGTTTAGAAGCCAAGTCATGAAAATATGCACAACATGCTCAAAAAGGGTCCACAAGTCAGTGTTGAAGGCTGATCCAACACTTGAAAATTTTCTAAGTGTTAGAACTGAGTTTCAGTTTCATGAGCTCAACTTTGGCATGATTTTCCTCTGTATCTGTTGAGAATTAGTCCTTGGTGCTTAAATAGAAATTGAAGATGGGAGTACGGGCTACAACTTTCATCTTGACTGTTTTCGCTGATGATCAATGGATTTGGAGTTTCATGATCATCAACCATCGCTGTCAGGTGTCGAAGGATAACTGAATCGAAGTTTCAGGCGTGATACAGTACCTAACCGATTTCAGAAATCGACGACCGCGTGGCGCCACCCGTCGTCGGCCGCCTGACCATGCAGCCACGTGCCACGGCTATCCTGGCACTGCCGGCCATGACTTGAACCTCCCACGCGCCTGCCTGACCGGCTCACAGCTCATTTTCTCAGTTCCTTCGCCTCCACCACGAGCAGCAACAGAGCACGCCAGCTCCGCCATTGCCGAGCAAGCCGCGCCGTCGACTAGCTCGCTCGCCACCGCAAAAATGTGACTGCCAGCTCCACCACAGCTCCGTCGTGTCATCCTCTACCTCGTCGACCGCTTAGCCGAGCCATCCGTGCCTTAGGTGAGGGCCAGTGACCGTTTTTCCGTCGCCGTATCCATGGCCGTGCCTCGCCGGAGTGGAGCTCTCCATGGCCAACCACCACCGAGACCTCCTTGTCCTCCTCTCTTTGCTTGGGTAGCACCATAGTGACCCCGTGGAGCTCATACCGAGCTCAGATGAGGCAGCCAAGGCTCGCCGTCGTCGGCGCCTCGCGCCGGAGCTCTGCCGTGACGCCCTCACCGGCGACGAGCCACCTCTGTTGAACCATAGACCTTGCCAATAGCACCAATCGATTCACCTCCTCACATAGAGCACGTAGGTGTCCTCGGTGTCGCCGGAGTCCTCGCCGTCAGTGAGCTAGACCACCGCTGCGCTGTCGCACGCCGTCTCCCCTGTTCTGTGTCGCTGACGAGTGGGGTCGGCTGACACACGGGTCCCATGCGTCACTGACTGCAGATTCAAAAGCCAGTTCATTTAATTTAGTTTGGATGCTATTTTGTGAATTTTGTAACTCCAAATGTGTAGATCCAAATGGGGTGATTCAAATTTTGTTAGACTCACAGTGAAGTCTAGTATTTAAGAAAAATATGACATGAGCACATGATGTAGAAATTTTGGATGAATTAAATAGGAACTTGAAATGTGTTTTTAAATGCATGCAAACTTGTTTAAATCATATCTTGAGTTTCTGTGATCCAAAAATTATGAAATTTTGTGGGTGAGCTATTCTTGCTTAGTAGAAGCTCTGGTAAAAATTTGAGAGTCATTGCATGTATGGTTTTTGAGTTATAGATTTTCCTTTTATCATTGATTGATACTTGTGTAAAGTTTTGTAAATTATCTAGGAAACCTATGACCATGAAACTTTGTGGGTAGTATCCTAGTACCTTATGGATGCTAGGAAAAATATGAAATCTATTGCTTGACACATTTCACTAAGGTTTCCTAATTATGTCATTTTAAGCCATTATGTCTTATCATTTTTGTATAGGCTGTTATACTTGCTCAAATGGTGTGAAATTTTTATAGTGGTCTACTTAGAGCATGTAGTATCTACTGTAATTTTTGTAGATTTAATGGTGTAGTTTTCATATATGTTTACCATTTCCTCTAATTAATTAAATAAATTAAGAAAGGTATTAAAAGAAATGTTTTGGTGAGGAACACCCTACTTTCTGGTGTTCTTGTGATATGTGTGATAAGTGAGTAGAGTTAGTTTTGTCCAATTATGTGTTTACATCATAAGTTAATAAATATTTTGTTGGCATTATGTCCCTCTGGACAGATCTGGGGACTTTATAAAGTTCCTCATGATATTTTGGTTTGCTATGAATGTGATGAATACTAAAGTTGTAGATAATCTATGTATCTAGCTCCTGTCAAAATTTGATGGCATTTGGCCCAGTAGTTTAGGAACTATAGCTGTTTAAAGTTAGGTTCCAGTTTTACCTACTCTCTGTCTTGTGAGGACAGAGTTCTGTTGATTAAAGAATTCAACCTAGTAAAGTTTGGAATCATGCTTTGAGGTCTAAAAATGAATTGTAGACAATTTCATAAGCTTTCCAAATTGTCTTATTGCATGTCATTTGGATTTCTAAATCTCCAGGTATGGCCAGTTTACTGTACCGCTATATAGTCTCCATTTTGCTGAAATACAAATGCTTGAGTGTATGCTTGTTGCAATGTTCTTGTTGATTGTTTAGGGGTTAGCCTAACTTGAGAATATACTTAGGTGCAGGTGCTAGGTCATTAACTGAAGATGAGCAATTATACATTAGGTTGTATAAATTTGGTAAGTAAAGTGATTTGAAAAGGGCTTAAGTTGAAATATGCGGACTACAGTGAGCATGTGCATTCCCCGAGCATCCCTGACTTTGTTCATGTGCATCCATGATATTTATCTTGCGCATTCATGCAATAGGTGTGCCGGAGGGAGTGACATTGCTGGAGTTCGAGGGAGCCAACCAGGAGGGGGAGCCCGAGGTGCAGGAAGCCGACGAAGCAGCCGCCACGGAGGAGTTGCCCGAGTGCCCTGACCACCAGCCTTCCTCTTTCCTAAAAGGCAAGCCCCGGAGCGTATTAAGCCTCCCATGTTTTTACAAATACATTGAGTATCTTTTATTAATTGATGATGCATTAAGTATAGGAATTGGTTGGAACCAATTGCTGCATTATATATCCCTCCTTGTCCAGACATCGCACTGGAATCCTAATTAGGTTTAGGAACGGGTTAAATGCTTAGCCATGCTTAGTGCAGTAGAAGTCAGGTGATTTCCTGTCACCTGCGAGCTTTAGGATGAGGTGGATCATGGTTGGCTATATTTGCTATCGTGGAAAAGAACCATGTTAATAATGAATTAAGACTGGGCGGAGTCTTGTGTAAGTTTGGACATAGTGACTCCATCTGAGTCGTTTAAGGACCGATACGTTGTACGTCCTTATGTCATGTTGAACGCAGCCTAACACTTAGCTGGCCAGATAAGTCGTTCCGACCGCGAAGCCTAGTAGCTCGACTTAGGCCGAGGACGCGAGTAGTGGTGTGCATTCTGGAGGTAGTAAGGATGTGTGGAGAGCCATTGGCACAAGTCCAAGGTGGGTTAGAGTCCCGAACAACCTTGGCAGAGTGGTTCTCTGAGAATGTCGATCTGTTCGGACTCGCGACTCCTGAATCGTACCAAAGGTGACTCGTTTGCGACCCTAACGGGGGAAGCAGGGTTTGTGTTTAGGAATACCCCTCTAGCTGGATAGGAATCGATTCGAATCGCCATCTCTCCTGGATAGTGAGAACTTGACTGAGCAGCAGCAACGTAGATTCAATTAATTTAACGATATGGTTAAATGGGTGATAATGATAAGGTTGCCACAATGTATACCTGATATGGTTATTAATGTTTGCACCCTAATAAAATGATTGCTTAGTACAGGTGCTAATATAGATGACAGGTTAATGGCTAAAAGTCACTGCTAGTTCAGGTTAAGAGTTGATCTTATTACCTATGCTTTTCCACAAAAAGAAAGTGTCAGCCAGATCCACTAAATTAAGCTATGCATAATCCTTGGTGTCATTTGTTTGGTTTTCGATGGGTAAGTCTAGCTGAGTACATTATCGTACTTAGGGTTTATTCCCTCTTGTTGCAGATGACCTTCTATATCAAAGATTCTGTAAGTATTGTCTCCACCCGGCGGGTGATGAAGACTAGATCATGGGCATGATCTCTGTTTCTCTTATCTGAATGCTTTTGCGGGTTGTGATCAGCGAACCAGTATTTGTATTTGAACTCAGGTGTGTAAGTTAAAATATTTGCTTCCGCGTACTTTACAAGACTTGTTTTGTAATAACGATGACTCTGTGATGATGTAATCTATTTGCAAACGTCTGCGAAATCTTATAACGTATGATATGTTATGTTGAATTACTGTGATCTTGGTTGTATGCAAGTTGGTTTGAAATCCTTTGAGATTTCAGTTGACTACCGGGTTTATATGGGCTCAAGTTCGAGAATTTGATCATTTCGGCGATTGTTTTTGTACTTGTGCTCTTATAAATTGGTCGGTTCTGTGACAGCTGGTATCAGAGCTAGATTCAACATTAAACATGTCTTACGGCTATTTAAAACAAAAGCTTTTGTTGTGAAAACGGTTTTCCAACTTATAGTTATATATAAGTGTTCAAAAATCAAAATTTTTATGGTGTACTGGTGATCACATCCCTTGTAGCCCACTTAATGACTTCTAGGTGGCTTATATAGAATTACTAACTTGGGGGAAATTGATTGTTTCTATTTCATCATCCATGCGGCATGATATTGCATGGGTGCCATTCGCTTGAATGGTAATGTATGGATCAATTGCCTCTACGCCAAGGTAAGTGTGAGTTGCAAGAGCATGACCATCCAACTGTCAGTCTAGGGGAGAGCTAGTTGTGGTTACTGGAGTATTTACATGTTGCATACATGTATATATGAAGGTACTTAATTGGGGGTACATCTGTCAGGTAATTTGGATACCAAAGTATATATATCTGGGGATGTATATATGGAGAGTATCTTAGTTGCTACCTTTGTATGAGCATTATATCTTGTTGGGTTGGGCTGCAATGAAGTTTTCTGTAGGTACGCTAACAACACACTGTGTAGATCGACTAGTTACCGCTAATTGAGAGAACGTATGTATGCCATCGTATATTCCGCTAAAACTTGAATTTTCTTAGGTTTGTGAGGACGTACGGAATGAGCATGCATCATATTCACTCATGGCATTCATATTGCATTACTCCTTCCCTTATAATTGCTTATCCCAAGTATAAAGTGCAAACTCTTAGCAAAATAATCCTCTCACGTGAGTTGAACCCCTTTTTGATACAGATGGCCGTGCACGTGTTTCCTACTGGTAGCAGCACCTTTTTGGACCAGTTCGGTACTCCCACCTTGCTCTGGAGGTGCTCAGTTCATTTGGGTACCCAGAGGCACCCAGCTACACATGGAGGTAGGCGGTACCATTGGGAGATGTACCATGGTATGTCGTGACCTTTATAGTGCCGCAAAACCCCACAATACTGTTGTGGCATGGGTGGAGCATTGAGACTGATGGACAAGGCCCATAGGAAGCCGCTCAGGTTGCTGCCCTTGATGTGTTGATGGATATAGCACAGAGCTTCGGGGATGAGCTAGTGGGTGGACCAGCTTCATCCATTCCCCGAGTGGCTCCTATTGAGGCTGAGTGGACTCAGGGCGTTGGCCAGGCCTTGATTCGAGGCCATGGCGAACATGTGCAGAGCGACAATGCTGGAATGAGTGCTATGATGGCAGTCTTGAAGCTTTGTCGAGTCAGGCAAAACACCCTTTCTAGTGTGCTAGATGAAGCCGACAAGGCAATGGCAGCCCAGCACAAGTTCAGGTTGCGTGTCCGCAAATATCGCCATAGGGCGGATGCATGTGGGCGAGCTCAGCAAGAAGTAGATGAGATTCGCGGTATTGCAAATTATTGCCTGCAACAGTGGGGTCAAACAGCATGCGAGAGAGACGAGCTTCAGAACTAACTGATGAACCTCACTATAGAAAGAGATGAGGCAGCACAAGAGTTGGATCGTGTGACCTGTCATGGAGATGCAGCTTTAGAATTAGCTGAAGAAAGATGCTAGGGTTGGATTATGGCTAACCAAAATGCTTTCCATAGGGAGCAAGAACTCCAAGAACGGCTTGAAGAGCTTCAGGTTGAGCACCATCAACTGCACAACCGTCTGTTTCCTATTCCTCGCCCCATACCAAGGTATCCAAATGTGGGTGGACCTCAAGTGATTGAGGCCGATGGCGAAGAAGAGGATGTGTAGATGGATGACAATGTAGCTGAGCCTATAGATGAAGAAGAAGAGGAAGACCCAGAAGAAGTCCAAGGTGTCTCCGATGTGGACAGCGATCACTTTGACGAGTAGTTCGTTAGCAAGTCTCACTAGTTAAGCTTTTGCAGTCATTGATGTAATGAACTGAAGTACGAAGACTGATGTTGGATGTACATTTTTAATTCGAACTCGGCATATAATGTACTTTAATTCGCTCCCTTCGGGATGCGTACCTTGATGGTTAAGTTTAAAACTTGTCATGTTGTAATGCACTGCGTATGGCGCTAGTAATCTAATTGATGATGTGGTGATTGGAGAATGAATTATTGCCTCTGTTTATTGTATGAAGTTTTCATTCTCGTCAGTAAATTCAGTTTGGCACAATTACATTGTTCCTCTCCAATGTGCTAACATCATCAATAATTACTGGTTGCGCATTGTTGCAGATGCCTCGTACGCGTTCCACTGGTGTGGGTGATGATGATGATCCAACGCGACCACCACCCACACCAACGGAATTGATGGCAATTCTTGCGGAAGGACATCGCACTATGGCTGAGGCTCTTCGTACGATTGTGAATCATGATGGCCGTGGTCCACATCAAGGACTGGAACTAAATCAATACAGTGACTTCAAGGATTTCCTTGACATGAAACCCCCAATCTTCAAGGAGGCTGAGGAGCCCCTACAAGCTGACGAGTGGTTGAATACTCTCGAGCAGAAGTTTCGTCTGCTCCGCTTGACTGAGGCGCTGAAGACTGAGTATGCATCTCACCAACTGCATGGGCCAGCTAGCATTTGGTGGAGTCATCATCGGTCCACTATGCCCGCTAATGCCCAAATCACTTGGAATCAGTTGAAGTCTGCTTTCAGGGGAAATTACATTCCTCCTGGTCTCATGGCAATCAAGCATACAGAGTTTATGAAGCTGACCCAAGGGAACAAGAGCTTGAATGAATACCTACAGGCTTTCAATAACCTTGCAAGGTATGCTACCGAGTTTGTGGACACCGATGCGAAAAAGATTGCTAGTTTCAAGTGGGGACTTAGCCCCAAATTGATGAAAACCATGGGAAATTGCAAGTGTGCTCATTTTAATGAGTTTGTGAGTGATGCTTTATCACAAGAGAACAACAATGCTGTGTATGCTGCTTTGAAAAGTCATAAGAGGGCCTATGAGGCGGGCGCCTCACAATCCAAGGCTCCCGTCGCACCAAGGGCTCCAGTCCGCCCTCCAGCATCAGTTGCTAAATTTCGCCCACCGCAGAAGAAGAATTCAGGCAGAACTGGATTTTGCAAGGCCTTTACTGTTGCTCTTCCCAAGGGCACTACCAGTCAGGGCAGTTCCAAGGCCCCTCCAAGCAACATGTCGTGCTAGAACTACAACAAGATAGGCCACTGGACAAGGGAGTGCCCTTACCCCAAGAAGAATAACTACCAAGGTGGCCGTCAGGGGCAGGTGAACCACACTAATATCACTGAGATTCCTTCAGGAGAGGTGGTAACTGTTGGTAAGTTTTTGATTGATCAACACCCTATAGTTGTACTATTTGATTCAGGTGCTTCGCATTCCTTTATTAGTCCAGTATTTGCATCCAAGTTTATGTAGAAAACATACACTATTTAGGGTGAGGGTTATTGCATTAGGGCTACCAGTGGTATTATCCCAACCAAGCTGGTAGTTGGGGACGTACAATTTGAGATAGAGGGGCAAAGTTATTAGGTTGATCTAGTAGTTTTACCGGGGCTAGGTATCGATGTGATATTGAGAATGAACTGGATGAGCTGTCATGGAGTGCTTATTGATACATCAACTAGGATAGTCATGCTCAGAGATCCTGGTAATCAGGAGGGTTTTCTAGTATAGTTACCCCAAGACATCAATCTTTCTTGCACGACCAATGCGGTGCAACCAAAGTCTCTGGCAGATATCCCTATCGTGTGTGACTTTCCGGATGTTTTTCCTGATGATTTGCCTAGATTGCCCCCGGATCGAGAAGTGGAGTTCAAGATAGAGTTGCTTCTTAGTACAGCGCCCATCTCTAGAAGGCCATATAGAATGCCTCCCAATGAACTAGCCGAACTTAAGACCAGTTGAATGAACTTCTAAAGAAAGGCCTTATCTGTCCTAGTTCATCTCCGTGGGGGTGCCCAACTATCTTTGTAAAGAAGAAGGATCAATCCCTACGCATGTGTGTAGATTATAGACCCTTGAATGCAGTTACAATCAAGAATAAGTACCCTCTGCCACGCATAGATATCTTATTTGATCAGTTGTCTAAAGCCAAAGTCTTTTCCAAGATTGATTTAAGATCTGGTTATCATCAAATCAAAATTCGGCCTGAGGATGTCCCAAAAACTGCATTCTCTACAAGATATGGTCTTTATGAATACCTTGTTATGTCTTTTGGATTGACCAATGCCCCTGCACATTTTATGTATCTGATGAATTCGGTATTTATGCCCGAGTTGGACAAATTTGTGGTGGTATTTATAGATGATATCCTGGTTTATTCGGAAAACAAAGAAGGCCATGTTGAACATTTGCGAGTGGTTCTCACTAGGTTGCGAGAACACCAACTTTATGCAAAGTTCAGCAAATGTGAATTCTGGCTTCGTGAGGTACCTTTTCTTGGACACGTGTTGTCCGATGGTGGAATTATGGTTGATCCCACCAAGGTGCAAGAAGTATTGAACTGGAAGGCAACAATCTCAGTGCACGATGTTTGGAGTTTTCTAGGGTTGGCTGGCTATTATCGTCGCTTCATCCTGGATTTCTCTAAAATAGCTAAGCCTATGACTCGGTTGCTGCAAAAAGACATGAAGTTTGTCTGGACTCCCGAGTGTGATGCGGCTTTCCATACCCTACGAACTCTTCTAACTTCAGCTCCGGTTTTGGCACAACCAGATATCAGAAACCTTTTGATGTGTTCTGCGATGCATCAGGTATTGGGTTAGGAGGTGTTCTTATGCAAGAGGGTAGAGTCATTGCTTATACCTCTTGCCAATTTCGGAAGCATGAAGTGAATTATCCAATGCATGACTTGGAACTCGCTGCTGTTGTTCATGCTTTGAAGGCCTAGAGACATTATTTACTCGGCAATGTGTGCAACATCTACACTGATCATAAAAGTCTCAAGTACATCTTCACTCAACCAGAGTTGAATATGCATTAGAGAAGATGGCTCGAGTTAATCAAGGATTATAACCTCCAAGTGCACTATCACCCTGGCAAGGCAAACGTCGTAGCAGATGCCTTAAGCAGGAAATCTCATTGCCACTCATTGATTGAGAGTGATGTCCATTTGTCAAAACTCCTGCATCCTACAGTCCTATACAACATCACTGTCAGTTGTACTCTACAGAGTCGAATTATCGAGCTATAGAAGACAGATGCAGGTGTGTTCCACATCAAGCACAAGATGAAAGAGCAAGAAACCAAGCATTTTCGAGTAGATGAGGATGGCGTGTTATGGTTCAAGGATAGGTTGGTAGTTCCGAAGGATAGAGAACTTAGAAATCAAATCATATCCGAAGCCCATTCCTCTAAATTATCTATTCATCCTGGTAGTAGCAAAATGTATCATGATTTGAAGCCTCGCTTTTGGTGGACCAAAATGAAGAAAGAGATAGCCGCTTATGTGGCTAGGTGTGACACCTATTATCGGGTCAAGGCTGTGCACATGAAAGCTGGATTACTTCAGCCACTCTCTATTCCAGGTTGGAAATGGGAGGAGATAAGTATGGATTTTATTGTTGGACTCCCTACTACTCAGAGGAATTTTAACTCCATTTGGGTGATTGTAGACTGACTGACCAAGTCTGCACACTTCATTCCTGTCCACATAGATTTCCGTCCAACCGACTATGCGGAGTTGTACTTTAATCAGATAATCTGACTTCATGGGATCCCTTGTACTATTGTCTCGGATAGAGGACCACAGTTCACTGCTCGCTTTTGGGAGCACTTACACGAATTATTAGGAACTAAGTTAGTAAGAAGTTCTGCCTATCATCCGCAAACCAATGGACAAATTGAACGAGTGAATCAAATCTTAGAAGATATGTTGAGAGCATGTGTCATCTCGGCTAAGGGTTCATGGGAAAAATGGTTGCCCCTAGCTAAATTCTCGTACAATAATAGTTATCAAGAGAGTATCAAGATGGCACCGTTTGAAGCTTTGTATGGCCGGAAGTGTAGAACCCCGTTGAATTGGGTAGAAGCCGGTGAAAGGAGATACTATGGAATTGATTTTGTTCGAGAAGCCGAAGAACAAGTCCGTACTATCCAAACCCACATGGCCACAGCTCAAGCTAGGCAGAAAAGTTATGCTGATCGACGTAGAAAACCTATTGAGTTTGAAGTTGGAGACTTCGTTTATCTAAAAGTCTCACCCATGAAGAGTGTCCAACGCTTTGGTGTGAAGCGAAAGCTTGTGCCGAGATATGTTGGTCCGTTTGAAATCATTGGACAAAGTGGTAAGGTGGCGTACAAGATTCAATTACCTCCTGAGATGAGTGTTATCTTCAATGTCTTTCATGTATCCCAATTGAAGAAATGTCTTCGCGTCCCTGAAGAGAGAGTTCCATTGGGGGATATTGAGTTAAAATCAGATTTGACCTTTGAAGAAAAGCCGGTCCGAGTGATTGACACTCGTGAGCGAGTGACTCGGAGTCGGGTGGTCAAGTTTTACAAAGTCATGTGGAGTAATCAGGGTAGTGAACGTGATGCAACGTGGGAAAGAGAAGATTATTTGAGGGATGGTTATAAGGAATTCTATAGACAATGGTACGTTTTTCAAATCTCAAAACAAGATTTTTATAAGGGGGAGGGCTGTAACACCCTAGGTGTTTGGGTTCCACATTTGCACTTGCATTTCATAAACATGAGCATCATTCATCCATTCATAAGCTTATATCACATGAAACATGATTTCGAAACATTGCAACATGTTGCATATTTCATGTGTGTTGTTTCTTTTATGAGATGAATAGTGTGCAACACTTAAGTGCAACATGTGCAACCCACTTTAGTGAAACAAAACTAGTTAGTACCATGCAACAAGATCATGAAACATGTGAAACATGACAATAAAACAAATGTAACATTTCACGTGTTTTTCATTGTTTCAGTACCTACAATGCTTGATTCTTGTGTGAACAAGGTGTGGTGTGGCTAATAATTCTCTTAAACAACTTAGTGACACCTAGAATGTCATTTGGAACATTGTTCATATTGATCATGTTGCCTAAATATGATTTCAAAAAGTGGTTTGACTTGTTTTGACTTGTGAACTCTTTTGTTTGACTGTTTAAAAAGTGTAGCTTAGAGTGTTTGCATGTCTGAGCAACCTAAAGCAAAGTTGTAGAAAATTTTATAAGGAACAAACTTTGTTTAGAAGCCAAGTCATGAAAATGTGCACAACATGCTCAAAAAGGGTCCACAAGTCAGTGTTGAAGGCTGATCCAACACTTGAAAATTTTCTAAGTGTTAGAACTGAGTTTCAGTTTCATGAGCTCAACTTTGGCGTGATTTTCCTCTGTATCTGTTGAGAATTAGTCCTTGGTGCTTAAATAGAAATTGAAGATGGAGTATGGGCTACAACTTTCATCTTGACTGTTTTCGCTGATGATCAATGGATTTGGAGTTTCATGATCATCAACCATCGCTATCAAGCGTCGAAGGATAACTGAATCGAAGTTTTAGGCGTGCTATAGTACCTGACCGATTTTAGAAATCGGCGGCCACGTGGTGCCACCCGTCGCCGGCCGCCTGACCATGCAGCCACGCGCCATGGCTATCCTGGCACTGCCGGCCATGACTTGAACCTCCCACGCGCCTGCCCGACCGGCTCACAGCTCATTTTCTCAGTTCCTTCGCCTCCACCGCGAGCAGCAACATATCTTGAGTTTCTGTGATCCAAAAATTATGAAATTTTGTGGGTAAGCTATTCTTGCTTAGTAGAAGCTCTGGTAAAAATTTGAGAGTCATTGCATGTATGGTTTTTGAGTTATAGATTTTCCTTTTATCATTGATTGATACTTGTGTAATTTTTTGTAAATTATCTAGGAAATCTATGACCATGAAACTTTGTGGGTAGTATCCTAGTACCTTATGGATGCTAGGAAAAATATGAAATCTGTTGCTTGACACTTTTCACTAAGGTTTCCTAATTATGTTATTTTAAGCCATTATGCCTTATCATTTTTGTGTAGGCTGTTATACTTGCTCAAATGGTGTGAAATTTTTATAGTGGTCTACTTAGAGCATTTAGTATCTACTGTAATTTTTGTAGATTTAATGGTATAGTTTTCATATATGTTTACCATTTCCTCTAATTAATTAAATAAATTAAGAAAGGTATTAAAAGAAATGTTTTGGTGAGGAACACCCTACTTTCTGGTGTTCTTGTGATATGTGTGATAAGTGAGTAGAGTTAGTTTTGTCCAATTATGTGTTTACATCATAAGTTAATAATTATTTTGTTGGCATTATGTCCCTCTGGATAGATCTGGGGACTTTATAAATTTCCCCATGATATTTTGGTTTGCTGTGAATGTGATGAATACTAAAGTTGTAGATAATCTATGTATCTAGCTCTTGTCAAAATTTGATGGCATTTGGCCCAGTAGTTTAGGAACTACAGCTGTTGAAAGTTAGGTTCCAGTTTTACCTACTCTCTATCTTGTGAGGACAGAGTTCTGTTGATTAAAGAATTCAACCTGGTAAAGGTTGGAATCATGCTTTCAGGTCTAAAAATGAATTGTAGACAATTTCATAAGATTTCCAAATTGTCTTATTGCATGTCATTTGGATTTCTAAATCTCCAGTTATGACCAGTTTACTGTACCGCTATATAGTCTCCATTTTGCTGAAATACAAATGCTTGAGTGTATGCTTGTTGCAATGTTCTCGTTGATTGTTTAGGGGTTAGCCTAACTTGAGAATATGCTTAGGTGCAGGTGCTAGGTCATTAACTGAAGATGAGCAATTATACATTAGGTTGTATAAACTTGGTAAGTAAAGTGATTTGAATAGGGCTTAAGTTGGAATATGCAGACTACAGTGAGCATGTGCATTCCTCGAGCATCCCTGACTTCGTTCATGTGCATCCATGATATTTATCTTGCGCATTCATGCAATAGGTGTGCCGGAGGGAGTGACGTTGCTAGAGTTCGAGGGAGCCAACCAGGAGGGGGAGCCCGATGTGCAGGAA
Organism: Miscanthus floridulus; assembly: GCF_019320115.1. NCBI lineage: Eukaryota > Viridiplantae > Streptophyta > Magnoliopsida > Poales > Poaceae > Miscanthus > Miscanthus floridulus. The sequence goes on from NC_089584.1 coordinate 63,203,112, forward strand.
GCCAACAAAGCAGTCGCCGCGGAGGAGTTGCCCGAGTGCCCTGACCACCAGCCTTCCTCTTTCCTGAATGGCAAGCCCCGGAGCATATTAAGCCTCCCATGTTTTTACAAATACATTGAGTATCTTTTATTCATTGATGATGCATTAAGTATAGGAATTGGTTGGAACCAATTGCTGCATTATATATCCCTCCTTGTCCAGACATCGCACTAGAATCCTATTTAAGTTCAGGAACAGGTTAAATGCTTAGCCATGCTTAGTGCGGTAGAAGTCAGGTGATTTCCTGTCACCTGCGAGCTTTAGGATGAGGTGGATCACGGTTGGCTATGTTTGCTATCGTGGAAAAGAACCATGTTAATAATGAATTAAGACCGGGCGGAGTCTTGTGTAGGTTTGGACATAGTGACTCCGTCTGAGTCGTTTAAGGACCGATACGCTGTACGTCCTTATGTCATGTTGAACGCAACCTAATACTTAGCTAGCCGGATAAGTCATTCCGACTGCGAAGCCTAGTAGCTCGACTTAGGCCAGGGATGCGAGCAGTGGCGTGCATTCTGGAGGTAGTAAGGATGTGCGGAGAGCCATTGGCATAAGTCCAAGACGGGTTAGAGTCCCGAACAACCTTGGCAGAGTGGTTCTCTGAGAATGTCGATCTATTTGGACTCGCGACTCCTGAATCGTACCAAAGGTGACTCATTTGCGACCCTAACGGGGAAGCAGGGTTTGTGTTTAGGAATACCCCTCCAGCTGGATATGAATCGATTCGAATCGCCATCTCTCCCGGATAGTGAGAACTTGACTGAGCAGCGGCAACATAGATTCAATTAATTTAACGATATGGTTAAATGGGTGATAATGATAAGGTTGTCACAATGTATACCTGATATGGTTATTAATGTTTGCACCCTAATAAAATGATTGCTTAGTACAGGTGCTAATATAGATGACAGGTTAATGGCTAAAAGTCACTGCTAGTTTAGGTTAAGAGTTGATCTTATTACCTATGCTTTTCCGCAAAAAGAAAGTGTCAGCCAGATCCACTAAATTAAGTTATGCATAATCCTTGGTGTCATTTGTTTGGTTTTTGACGGGTAAGTCTAGCTGAGTACCTTCTCGTACTCAGGGTTTATTCCCTCTTATTGTAGATGACTTTCTATATCAGGGATTCTGTAAGTATTGTCTCCACCCGGCGGGTGACGAAGACTAGATCATGGGCATGATCTCTATTTCTCTTATCTGAATGCTTTTGCGGGTTGTGATCAGCGAACCAGTATTTGTATTTGAACTCAGGTGTGTAAGTTAAACTATTTGCTTTCGCGTACTTTACAAGACTTGTTTTGTAATAACGATGACTCTGTGATGATGTAATCTATTTGCAAACGTCTATGAAATGTTGTAACGTACGATATGTTATGTTGAATTACTGTGATCTTGGTTGTATGCAAGTTGGTTTGAAATCCTTCGAGATTTCAGTTGACTACCGGGTTTATATGGGCTTAAGTTCGAGAATTTGATCGTTTCGGCGATTGTTTTTGTACTTGTGCTCTTATAAATTGGTCGGTTCTGTGACAGTATAGATGTCATAGAAGAAGGTAGCATGGAACTGAGCTAGCACTTCCTCATTCCAATTATATCTAAAACTCATGAGATCAAAGAGACCAAAGTTCTCACAAGCCCTGATTACTCTATTGAATTTAGGCTCATTCTTCTCCTTCATTTCCTCCCAGTAAACATAATGCATCTTGACAATTTTTTACTTCTTTGAGTTGAAGATCATAGAGGCATAGAAGTTAGAATGGAATTCATTCCAAACCTATAGTCAATCCCCAAATCCTTTGGCTAGTCATATGGGTTATTCTCATGTGCTTCTTCCACCAACTTCTACTTTCCCGCATAATTGATCACGGGATGAGCACGTGCATCAACTGGACGTCTCATGATCACCTCCTCTAGATAATCTCTGATATAGCCTCTATCAAACTCCTCAAGGTGAGGTGGAGTATCTGAGCAAGCACTGGGAGGGATGGTGCGACCAGCCCTCTCCAAGTTCTCCTCCTCCTAGATCAACTAATCCCTCCTCCCCCTATCTCTAGCAGCCCCTCTGCCTACTATAGTACTACTGCCTGCTGCTGTCCTCCCACAACCACGTCGAGGAGGATCCTTATCACGAGGCTCGGCCATCTTTCGCTCCCCCCTCTGATCATCATCTCCTCTAGAAGCCATCTATGCAAATGAATATAGGTTCAAATAAGAAACTATATATAAGGGGTATAGAAGAACACTTGTAAAACACTCCGAATAGATGAGATGATTCAAATCTCGAGTTAGGAAAGCACCATAAACCAAACTGGTCAGAAGGTACGGCACTATTTAGACTATTTCTCAACTATTCAGACTATTTCTCAACTATTCTTCAAACCACTAGACAATCTCAGAAAGAAATAGACCTAATAAACACATGGAGTTGTCTATAGTATAGGTAAAGTATCTACATGTTTAAGATAGAAGTAAATCTAGTGCACAAATCCAACTAAAATAGAGAATCATTGATGAAACATCATCTAAATTTGCATAATCATGCTGTTGTGCATGACACAGCCGCACCCAGCATGTGGCACTACCAATGCTCTACCAATGAATCTTTATTTTGATTCAACTCATCCATCAAACTTGCTTCTACCCTAATCATGCAGCCACTAGAAACCATTTTCCAATTAAAGTAGAACTCCATGACATAGATAGGGATGGATTAGGGTTTTACCTCGACTTTCTCGTGGATTGGGGAGGAAAGGGAGAAAATGGCTCTGCCCAAGAGCCTCAGTAGCTGCTGGTGATGATGAGGAAGGCTAGCAGCTGGCGTGGCACCACCGGGGCATGGCACAGAAACACGGCGACGACAAGGTGGCGTGGACGCATGAGAGGAAGAGGGAGAGTGGTGCGTTGGGTAGAAGGGTAGATAGGGAGAGAAGTTACTGCGGCCCAGATGGGTAAAGAGATAAGGAATGGAGCCCACTGTAACTACCATTGTGGCCCAAATGTTAGGCGCATTTCAAAGTGCTGCGCTGCTATGACTGATACGTGGCACTGCCGTAGAGCGGCATAGCCATAGTACCTGCCCGGTACTGCTGCACCCACAACAGCAAGGGGTGTTAGCTACACTCTAAATACATCTATACATGTAGGACATGGACACATATCTCAAGCACACTATGATCATTAGCAGATAACCAGTACAAAGAATGACCATAATGCACTTGTAGCTTTTGATAAATTATTTTAAAGCACAATAATTAAACCTTTGCAATTCTTTTTCTCCTCTCCATGATAGTTCAGCAATCAAGGGTGTGCTAAAGTTCAAACCACATTACGAGAATCAAGTATATTTAGCTCACTACGCAAAGCACAAAACCTTGACTCATCGAGAGGCTTAGTGAAGATATCGGCTAGATGCTTTTTGGTGCTCACATGGTGAATTTCAATATCTCCTTTGGCTTTGTGGTCTCTCAAGAAATGATGTCAGATGTCTATGTGCTTAGTTCTTTAGTGGCTTATGGGATTGTTTGCTAGCTTTATGGCACTTTCATTGTCACACAAGAGTGGGATTTTGGTAAATTGACATCCAAAATCTTGAAGGGTTTGCCTCATCCAAAGTAGTTGAGCACAACATGCACCGGCTGCAACATACTCGGCCTCGGTGGTCGAAAGGGCTACACAATTTTGCTTCTTAGAACTCCAAGACACTAGGGACCGTCCAAGGAATTGACATGTCCCTAAAGTGCTTTTTCAATCTACTTTGCAACTGGCGTAATCGGAATCCAAATACCCAAGTCGATCAAACTTAGAGCCCTTAGGATACCACAAGCCAATGTTAGGAGTGTGTACTAAATATCTCAAGATTCTCTTAATGGCCACTAAGTGACACTCTTTCGGGTTAGCTTGAAATCTAGCACACATGCACACACTAAGCATAATATCAGGCCTAGATGCGCACCAATAAAGTAGAGAGCCGATCATGGAACAATATACCTTGGTATCCATGGATTTCCATTCAACATTGAGATCAAGATGTCCATTGGTTGGTATGGGAGTTTTGATAGGCTTGGCATTCACCATGTCAAACTTCTTGAGCATATCATGGGTGTACTTCATTTGGCTAATAAAAGTTCCATCCTTCACTTGCTTGATTTGAAATCCAAGGAAGAACTTCAATTCACCCATCATGGACATCTCAAATCTCTTCATCATGATCCTACTAAAATCCTCACAAAAAGTATGATTAGTACTACCAAATATTATGTCATCGACATATATTTGGCACACAAGGATATCTTTACCAACTTTGTGAGTGAAAAGGGTAGGATCGGCTTTGCCTATTTCATAGCCTTGTTTAAGCAAGAATTCCTTAAGGCATTCATACCATGCTCTTGGTGCTTGCTTAAGCCCATAGAGCGCCTTTTGGAGTTTATAAACATGGTTAGGGAACTTGGGATCTTCAAAGCCCAGTGGTTGCTCAACATAGACAAGTTCTTGAATAGGACCATTGAGGAATGCATTCTTCACGTCCATTTGATATAGCTTGAAGTTGTGATGAGTGGCATTGGCTAGAAGCATTCGGATTGCTTCAAGACTTGCCACCTGTCGGTGCAGAAAGTGACCCACATGCAAATATTTGTAGTTTTGACGTATGTTGTGATCGGATGTGGCCTAGCACTCAATGACACAGGGTTTATACTGGTTTAGGCAACGTGCCCTATGACCTATTTGAGTCGGTCGGTGACTTTATTCCTAAGCCCAGGTGCTCAAAGTTTGCAATGGGGTTACAAATGAGAAGGAGAAAGATGGGGGTGCAAGAGGTCTGGTCAGACTATGATCTGAAAGGCCGAGAGAGATGAGAGCTCCTACGTGCGCTAAGTGCTTGAGCTTGTGCTCGAGGCTCGAACCTGGTGGTTCTATTGTTGAGTGTTGAAACGATTCCCTCCCATTGGGAGAGAGCGCATCCCCTTTTATAGATGAAGGGGATGGATTTACAAGTGAGAGAGAGAATACATATGCTACTATCTTGTTCCCCACGCCGTCGGGTACAAGATGGTTGTCGTGTTCATAAACCCGAGGTCCCTCATGGACCGGCTTCCCAACAAAGGCTCGGCCCAAGCAGGCAACACGCAACTCATGGGCCGGCCTGAGTATCTAAACAACAGGCCAGAAGGGCGATCCAATCAAGGACTAGAAGGTCTGGCCAAAGCTAGCCGAGGAGGAGCAGCACCCATTTTCTGACTCCGGCCTAGCTCTCCGACCGGAGCACTCAATTTGGTCTCCAGCCCACCTACAGACGGCCTCTCCAACCGGAAGGCCTGTCGAAAGCACTACTTCTGACTCTGACCTGCATCTTCGACCGAGGATGTGCCAAACCCCTGCTCATGACTCTTCTCCGACTGGCACGATCAGAGCCGACTAGGACCAACCGACTAGGGATGCCTGCTCGGAAAGGACCAGGGAATGAACGAAGAAAGCAAGGCAGGGCACATAAGTGAAACCATGATACCAGGGACCATACCCTGTACACCTATAGAAAACAATACTTTTCAAAACCTCCCTGGCACAACAGATCCCAAACAGTGTTGTAGGCGCCGACATTTTCCCTACAGTATTGTGGGCGCCATTAACTCCCATACGGTAAGGCTCCCCCACATGTCTCTGAGCATCAACAGTGTTATGGGCGCCGGCATTTACCGTACCGAGTGAACATGGTGAAACTCCTCGCATGCCTCTAGGCATCAATAGTATAGCATGTACCAACATCTGCCATACCTGAACAAGACAACGTAACCTCCCAGGTGCATCTGACATCCAACAGTGTTGTGGGCACCTACCATCATCTTGTACCCACTGGCGTGGGCAACAAGGCTTAGAAGCATACGTACTCTCTCCCTCTCACTTGTAAGGCCACCCCCTTCATCTGTAAAAGGGGATGCGCTCTCTCCCAACAGGCAGGTACATTCAAGTCATTCTAGATTCATTAGATCAATCAAGTTCAGTAGCACACAACAGCAGAACCACCAGGTTCAAACCACGAGCACACGCTTGAATACTTAGCTCATAGCGGAGCTCTTGTCACTCTTGACCCTTCCGACTAGAGTCCAACCGGACCTCTTGTACCCCCCATCTTTCTCCTTCTTTGTTTGTAACCCCACTGCAAACTTTGAGCACTTGGGCTCAGGAATAAAGTCACTGACCAACTCAAACTGGACATAGGGCACGTTGCCTGAACTAGTATAAACATTGTGTCATTGAGTGCTAGGCCACCTCCGATCACAACGTATGGCAAAACTACAAATATTTACTTGTTGGTCACTTTCTATACCAACAGTTGGCGCCATCCGTGGGGAAGACGTTGTACGTTCAACACTTTTTGGTCATCGGATGGCCCACTTTTCCACCACCTTCACCATGGCGGGCTCAGGCGATATGATTTGCTTCAGCTCACAGGAGTTTCCCACACTCCCACCTATTGGGATGTGGGTTCCACCTATCTTCAAGCCATCATAGGCCTTCCTCCTTGGAAGCCTGGACTTTGTCGCCAACCGGCTCGGCGTACTACATCTCCACGAGGAGGCACTCGTTCTGATGCCCATCAGAGGGACGCCCTGCATCGGCTCTGGGACGCACAACGACCTCAATGACGAGGCATCTGCGCTTCATTCCGAGCAAACTCTCTACTCAAACCCCGCTGTGAGTAATATACATGCTGTTATTTACTTGCTATTCTCTATCTTCCGCCGATTATCTGGAGGGACCATGTTGTCCTGCTGTGACCACCATACGACCAGTTCCCCTATGGCCTTAGGTCTCCCATGGACACATATGCCTAGGGGCTCCGAAGGATGCTAGCGCCAAATTTGTGGGGATGGCGAGCTATGCTCCCACCTGCTTCCTCGACCTCATGGATGACGACATTGAGAGTGACGGCTCCAGCATCATGGGGAGTGTGCTATGGTGGATGCTCTAGGACAGCCACTGGTGGTAGTAGAGTCCTTGTAGACTCACCCCTCTAGACCCTTGTGCGGAGACCCCCACGCTCTCATGGGAGCACGGCGAGGAACTACGACAATAGTGGCTACACCACCACCGACTGCACCAGCGTGCTTGGTGCACCACACTGCGTCCTATGCGCATAAACCGGTGAGCGGCGCCTGGGGTCACGCCCATTGGGTCCAGCGCAACACCATGGATAGGGGGAATGATCCCCCACAATTCGCTCAGGCCAATCAGAACATCACCACTGTGGCAATGCTTCTGCACGGCCTTCCCGAGCCGAACGACCCTCAGGAACAGGCGATCCACTGAAACCTTCAGGCACTAGTGGAGACCGCTGCCATTCAATAGGAGGAGAGCTCTGTATCATGACACCGACTCATGGCCTCACTCCCCACCAGGGGAATGGGGACACAGCAGATGAGTCGCTCCACCCGCTCACCGCTACAACCGCCAAGCGTGACACAAGAGGCCACATCGGCACCTCATCTTGACTTGACGACCGCTCCGCACCGACCATGTATACATGAACGGCTCGGGCCAAACCAAGACGCTTGCAGCAGCGACCATAGTCCTAGCCTAGATGGCCCAGGACCATGGGCCTTTGACCAATGCATCTAGTGAGCACCGCTCCCATAGCGCTCCAATGGAGGCTGAGGCAAAGGCAAGGCCAAGTGCCAAGATCAGGACAAGGGCCCCACCATGCAGAGGGGGAAAAGGAATAGAAAAGATCGCCACCGACCGGCCAACTCCATGTTGGTCACCACGGCTGATCACGTGGGCAAACAGTCCTAGTAGGACCTTCCGGCCCAATTCCATGAGCTCATGGCGAGCCCATGCACCAACCATGCCTACCCCATCAAACACCTCTACAAGGACTGTGAGCTCCTCAAGCACCTTCTACGACAGGCCAGTGGGCCAAAGGAAGAAGAAGGCGAAGAAGCAACAACCAAGAAAAGGGGCATAGTGGACAAGGATCCAAACGACTGAAGGTCAAAATGATCCGACTGGACACCTACCGACTGAAGGACGACAATGACGACATTCTCACCAAATGCTTGGAACAGCTATGTCGTTTTTCTTTCCCTAAAATTCAGTCTTACCATTGTTTACTTAGCGTTTGCTCCTATAAGAGCACCCTGACCCGAACACTTTCTGGCCTGGGTCGCTCGGGGGCTCCACGAGGGTGCACTACTACCTTCTCTTTTTCGTTTACTATCATGCGGTGAAACTCCTTCCTACCCAAACAAAAGGGTAGTTTGTTCCTTTAATTTGCCTTGCGTAGCTTTGCTTTAAAATATTCCAACCGATCGCACCCCGCCTCTACCTACGGTTACGAGCAGCTGAGCCTCGCGGGCCATGCCCTAGGCTCCTATGGTTGTAGCCTATGGGATGAATGGGCAAGTACAAGAAAGAAAGAATAAAAAACAGAATTATGCTAAGGGAAAACTAAGGAACAGAAGGGACAAGCTTCCCAGAACAGAGTGACTCCATTGAGCACACAAGAACATCTACACGGGGGCTCCCCCATGAACTTAAACTTTTTACATCTACTAAACTACTTATAATTTACAAGCTATTGGGGTGGCTCGACGGCATCTGTTGTCGGTGCGATCGATGAAGGCGCAGGCTGCTCACTCCCTGGTAGGACGACATTCGGCTCGGTTGAAGCCGGGGCGATGTCCACCTCCGACCTAGGATTCGTGCCATCCGCAGGCTGGGCGACACCCCCCCGACGGACACTTTTGGCCATGTCTTCATGGCAGACATCCATCACCAACTGCGTAGAGAGTTGCTCTGCCACCAACCTTATGTGCAGCAGCAAGCTCTCCCCGAGCGATTAGATGTCCTCCGTGCTCAAGCCGTTGGCATACCCGCTGCAGATAGTGGCGAATTCTAGGTTCAGGTGGTACGTCGCCACCGAAGTCAACACCCCTAATGCTCCGTAGAACTGCCCACTTGTGATAAGGGCCTAGACCTCATCCGGAACCTCCGCTAGCTGGACGGTGGGCGCGCTAGTACTTGGCACCGACCCGAAGACCTCCAAGACGATAAGCTGGGCAACATTATAGATCTGGTCAAGTTCTCCCTCGAGAGCACGTCGCTGTCCAAGGGACTTGGCTAGCTCCTCTGCATTCCAGTCAAAAGTCACCTTGCCCGTCTCTAGGTCCCGCTCCAATGACTTCACCTTTTCGCCCAGCTCTGGAAGAAGGGCGACAAGCTCAAAAACAGGCTGAAGGAAGAAACTGACATGATGAACAATAGAAAAGTTACATACCAAGGCGGAAGTTCTCAAGGGTGGAGAGCTCCTCCGCTCGCCGAGCCACCTGCTCACGCAGCCGGGCGTTTGCCTCCTCCGTCCCCATCACCTAGCCCCAAAGCGCGAGGACTTCCTGGTCTACCTCTGACCAGGCCTTTCGCTGTGATTCTAGGGACTTTCGCGCTGACTCTAGGGCATTCCGCTCTGACACCAAGGCGCTCCGCTCTGACTCAAGAGTCTCTAGGGATTTTTGGAGTGCCGCCTTGGAGTCTGCTAGGGATTTCCACAACCCCGCCTTGGTCTCCGCCTGGCGAGCCTTCGCCGCCTCAAGCCCCCGCTCAGCAGTGGTCGCTCGCTCCACTATACGCTGCTCTTCCACGCGCACCACGGTCACCTTGGCCGCACGGTCCTAGGACTCGTGGTGGGTGGACTCTAGCTAATGCTCAAGCATAGCCACCCGGGCATGCTCCATTCGAAGAAAGCGAGACTTGCAGGACGACATCTCCTTCAGACCCTACGAAAACAAAAAGCAAGCATGCTAAGGCAACCAACAAGAGACTCAGAGGTCAAGGACAAATATGGGAAACTCATCTCCGCAGCGAGCTCTAGGTTGACCTTGACTAATTGCTGGGTGGACTTAACCCGCTCCTTTGTGTCCTCAAGTTTCTCCGAGAGGTTGGTGAGTTCAGACTCCATGGCGAGTCGTTTCCCCGCAAGGATGTCCCAGAGCTAACACTCCTAGGAATCCCAAAGGACAAAGCACACCTTTGATGGGTCCTTGGGGTAGGGCCACTCTAGATCACCCTCCAGCAGCCCGCCGGAGGGCCCAGCCTCCGATCAAACCACCGCCAGCTCCCGTGACAAGACCGGTAGCTCCACCGTGTCATCCACTTCGTCAACGAATGGGATCTCCACCTTGGTTGCATAGGCCACTGATGGGCGTTCTAACTCTGTTCCTGCCGTGTCTTCCCCCAACGCCTTCAGCTTTGACCGCGAGGGTGAGCCATGCAGCCCTCTGCCCGGCATGGCTGGGGCTCAGTCTCCTTGTCCTCTTTCGCTGCAGCTAGTGGAGGAGGGGCCACGAGGGACACCACCAGCGAAGCCTCCGCCATCGCCACCGGGATCGCTGCCAGCATCGTCGTTGCCACTGCCACCATTCTAGCAACTGGCCTAGGGAGCACCACCCTCGGAAGGGAAGGGGTCACCGCCACCATCCTGTTCCCCCGCCGCTCGCCGCGGCATGCTATAGGGTGGGCCTCCAAACCTCCTGCATGGGAGTAGGGGCGATGCTCAACCCCATCATCATCCAGCCACTGATAAATAGTATAGGTCAATCATACTCCAAAAGGACTCAACAACAAGATCGAAAAGAAACAAAGGAAACATACCAGGAGGTAAGCAGCATGACTCTGAAGCCAAGACCCAGCGTCGATAGGCCCGCAGGGCAAGGACCGCTCCTAGGCTACGACCCACGCCCCCTCATTTCAACCGGGGGCAGAGTCATCCCAACTGGCTCCTGCCCGGCCTATGGGTCACCATGACCTTTGGCTCAGGATGCCTCGACTAGAGCAGCAGGCGGGGCATCCTCCTGCTGTGAGTCACGCGCTGGCACCGATCCCAGCGACACTCGGGTGCAAGCCCACTCCTCTAACCACCTAGCTTGCTCGATCGTGCCCGCCGTAGGCGCGAATGAGACCAGCGACACCACTAAGGGGTGCGGTGACTGCACCCGCTTTGCCTCCTACTCACCAGCGGCGTCTGTGCTCGCCGCACGCTTCCTCATCACGGGAACCGCGGCACAGCTCTCTGCCTCCCGCTCATCGCTAGCAGACGTCGCCATAGGGTTGTGATGCTCCATTGAGGTCACAACCATGTCATCCACATCTGTGGGATCCTCTGATTCGAGCTAGGACTCGAAGTCGCTCTTATTTTCGCCGACCTTCACACGTCAGGCAATCTCCTCCTTGTACTTCCGCTGAGCCACCTTGGCTTTCTTTTTCTTTTTGGCATCTACCGCCTCCTTCTATGTGGCCTGCCGAGCCATACCCTCTGGCCCCTTCGGAAGGTGTGGCCGAGACCTGTAAGCAGCAAGCCCCTATGCAACAGGCGACTCAAGATAAAAAAGTAGGAAAGCAAAGGGGGAAAACACAAAGTAAAGAGAGGAACATACTAGTTTGGACACCACTGAGGCATTGATAGGTATGGGCTTTCCATCGACCTTCTCTTTGGGCTTCAGCTATAGCACCCAGTCGAGGCGACTCTAGACCTCGTCATCCGGTAGCTCCTTCGGCGACACACGATTAGGGTCTGACGGGCTACCATACCTCAACATCGGCCATGACCTCTCCACCAACGGAGCAACCCGGCAGTGGTAGAGGGTGTGGAACACCTACACCTATCGAGGCCACACCGCACGAGCTTCCAAAGCTCCTCCTCGATGATCTCCACCTTCTTCTTCTCCTGATGGGAACAGTGCCATGACCAACTATCCTGCTTCTCCTCCCTCCCACCGGTGAACGCCAAGAATGGCGCCTCCACTAGATTCCTGATATAAAACCACTCTCTATGCCACCCCCGGTTGGAGTCACAGGGGATGTACACGGGATACGAGCCTCCCGTGCTTGGTTTCCTCTGTGGGGTGAAACCCCCCATCGGCGTGACCTCGGGCGGATTCCCCATTGGCAAAGCTCGCCCAGAGAATAGCAGCTGGAAGAAGTCTGCATGCGGCTCCATCCCGAGGATGGCCTCGCAGACGGTAACAAAGCCGGTGATGTGCAGTACCCCCGTCGGATTGAGGTGTTGTAGCTCCAGACCCCACTCATTGAGGAGTCCGCACAGGAACCAGTGCATGGGGTATCCTAACCCGTGCTCATGGAAGGTGAGAAAGGAAACCACCTCGCCGAGCCGAGGTTGCGGAAACTCCTCCCTCCCAAGAGCCCTCCAGTGCGCCACCTCCTTCAGCGGTAGAAACCCCTTCACGATGAAGGCCTTCAACACCGACTCCCTCATAGTGGATGACCTCTAGTCCGACATCTTGCTCTAGGTTCATGAAAGGATTTTTGAGTTTTTTCTTCTCCCTCGCTCTCTCCATTTTCTTTCCTAGGAACCACTGCGGCTCTCAAAGACGCTCTCGGCAAGAAGGAAAATGAGAGGAGGCGGCAGATGGGGAATAGGCGAAAGAACAGGGCGAAAACCTTCTCCATTCTCCTACTTAAGGAAAAGGGCGCAATAGTTGGGGAAGGCGCGCCGATCAGGAAAGTCAAAATGGCAGAGCAAAAAAACCCTCTCTCTTTCCCATTTAATGCAGATGGGACGCACCCTGACCGATGAGACGCGCCCTGCCCGACAGAACATCGCCTGATCAGACGAGACGTGGCCTAGGCATGGCCCACCACTACTACACGCCAATGACTACCGCATGTCAGGCACAAGAACCAAAGCGCCACCGCACATGGGTAGCTCTCCGCATCCCTAGGTGGGACTTGGAAAAACACAAAACAAGATCTCCGCCAGGGGAGACCATCGGGCTTCCCAAATTGATCGAACGACTCAGGATAACACTGAGAGACAGGTAAGGAGCGAAGGGACGCCTTATGTAGGCCACGCCGACTCCATCACAAACGACGAGCATGGGTCCTAGTCGGACATTTCTGATTGGAGCTCTTCAAACCCCGTCACTCGAGTCATCAAGGTAACACTACCGACCCCCGCTATTTCTATATAATAATTTCATACATCCATACACGCATTCATTCCATACGCCCATGCCCCCTGAATAATTCAGGCCCTGAACCCCCCAGGGGCTCAGGAACTAAGCATCGCACAAGCAGTGAAATGCATCACAACGCTCCATGTTGCGTCACGAAGCGGCAGTTGCCTCATTCGACATGAGCAATGACTGACCAGGGTTCGAAGGCCAGCCCACGAAGGGCTCAAGACTGCCCCATGTCAAATAGAGCTAGGGGAGAAAACATAGATGAGCCTCGTCTGCCCCAAAGCAGACAGGGTCATCTCAACCTTCTCATTCGATCCTAAACCTCTTGCCAAACCCATAGAATCTCCATCGAGGGGAGACCGTTAGGCCACCCAGGTCGGTCTCCGGAATGACCCAGGCATCTATCAGGTTGCAGGTAAAGGAGCAGTGGAATGTCACAAGAGGGCTATGCTGACCCTGTCACAAACGACAGACCTAGATTCCACTCGATCATACCCATTAACGAGCTCACCGAGCGCGTCACTCGAGCCCGAGCGATCGGGACAAGGGACAAAACTCAGCCCCTCTAGTTGTGAGAAACCAAGGATGGGGTAACTCACACAACTCAAACCGACCCCTACCAAAAGCCCAATAGGGCTTGGGGGCTCAAGGCACACCAAACGCTAGGGTCTACGACCCTGAACTCACCCTATCCACTCGGCTATGCTTCAACTACACACCAAATGCCTAGGTCTATGACCCCGAACTCACCCCATCCACTCGGCTACGCTTTGATTGCACACCAAACGCTTGGGTCTATGACCCTGAACTCGCCCCATCCCTCGGCTACGCTTCAACTGCACACCAAATGCCTGGGTCTGTAACCCTGAACTCGCCCCATCAGGATCCACGAGCTCTAGCTCACCCGATCCCTAAACTAACTAACTACCTTGGCTACGTGGGCTACACTGAGGCCAGGATCCATGACTCTGACTCGCCCGATCCCACGGCGTGCATCGACGCCAGGACCTACGAACTCTGTCTTGTCCAATCCCTAAACTAACTATCTCGCCTGATCCCACGGCACGCATCGACGCCAGGATCCACGAGCTCTACCTCGCTCGATCCCAAAACGAACCTACTCGGCTACGCAATGACGCCTTGGTTAATGACTCCATCTCAACTAAAAAGCACAAACACACGCCCACTAACAAACACCCCTAGATGATTCTACCCGAAAGGACCGGGGGCTCGGGGGCTACACCCACGGGTGTGCTCACGCTCACCTGCTGACAAAACAAAAACCTCCCATGGTTTGTTTGCATGACATCCCAAACCGTGTCATGGAGGTTGCTCTTCATGGCGTTCGCCATGGTGCCGCCACGGCGTTGCCTGCTACACAAGCCCATTCTGGCTACGATCTTCGGCTTTTTCCTCATGGTTTTCCAAACACGGTGCACCCTGAGGATCATGAGCGCTTGGTTGAGGATTTTCTTAGCGCCGCTAATTCCATGGCCTTCAACACCCTGGCTGATGACATAGTAGGCAAAGTGTTTTCTGGCCCATGACTTGTAATAGGCGACATTTACCAAAAATTCCTTCGTCTTGAGCAATTTTCCTTTTTTTTGTACTTCATACCATACGTATCGCTCTGTATGTATAATAGATACGTATTGTACCGGCTTTCACCCCTTCGGGTCCACTTTTGCGCTAGCGACGATACCTTCCCGGTATCGGCCATTAGAGCTGATGATCGAGCAAATCAGTTGTTAAGTATCAATCCAAATGCTAGGGTAATACTCCTTCAAATAATCCTCATTTGACTGCTCTGCTGAATTTTCCTTCTCTTCTGAGTACCTCCAAAATACAAGTATTGCCAAGCGCATATTTGATCTGATAAGGTCTTTCCTAGTTGGGTGACCTTTCACCGAACCTACTGTTCCCCGACCTCTTAATCGTAATATCTTGCAATCCTCAGTTTATTGGCTTCAATATTTTTCAAGAGTATGCAGCCGAAGGCAACCCAAGTCTTTAAGGTCATTCACCACAAAATTCTGGTAGAGCTCGGCTTGATAAATCCTTTTGCGACGTGACACGTGTTGAACTTTCCAAAGAAAGACTGCGCTGTGTCCATGTACAAGTTCATAAGGCGATCACATTAGCTCCTTTGCTCTTGGTCACCAAGGGCGACCTATTCTTAGCCCTCCTTAGAGTCTCGTCTCCCTTTTCGGCCAAGGGGCACTTGAACAGGCAAGAGGTTTTACGAACCACTACAGTCGACTGAGCACGTCTGCCTCGGCTAAAGAGCTGATTCTTCTGTAAATAACTGATTCTAGACTCCCGTTCTCAATCCCACTTAAGTCTGAAAACACAGCTTTTGTCAAGAGTGCCATTCGATCTCCTATCTCAGTTATATGGTGCCATATTATCTTCGACATTTGTGGAGCGGCGTTTCACCTTCTATTAATTGCAATTGCCTCTTCGCTTCATGTCTTCAAATACCAACCGAGGGCTTTGGCTTCAAACGCCTCTCTATCTACAACCATTCCTTCACTTTCTTCCATCTGCCAAAACCTTGCAGAGGTTCCACTCCTCTTTTCTATAGATTCACTCATTCCTCATGGCCGGTGAAGGTAATCAAGGCAAGCGCGCGGCAGAGGAAATCTTGGCAGAAGACATGCCGATGAACCAGCGTCCTCGGCGCATAAGGTAAGATTGGCAACCCTTGCTCATGATGATGGTCTGCTCCGACTTGCCTATAAGCTCATCGTGAATGATAGCCTTCACTCTTTTTCTAGGACTGACAATCCCGTTGATGCTGCATCTTCTGTGCTGGCTTTATCATCGGGTTCTTCCAACTCATATGACGGTGATGATGCCCGGCGCTTCTTTCAAGAATGGAGGGCGATCGAGGACTGCTATTCCAAGGCGATTTTGAACAATGGTCAGCTAGAGATTCGCTTGGGGGTCCTCCAGGCTGCTCTTAATGCGGTGGAGGAGGAGACCAATGCCGTTCGAGCATGGCTAGCTGAGTCTGACGTTGCGGTAGCAGGTATGATGAGCTTCATGAATGTTTCCATCCTGGTTTCTGTTGCCTTTGCCTTGATACTCTTCTGCAATTGCTAGCTCAAACAGTGCAACTAGAATCTCTTCAATCAGTGGTGAATGCGGTCGCAGACGCTGTCAATGCAAGGGGGTCCCCCATTGACGTTCATCTCCAAGACATTCCGGCCGTGTCCAAGAGATTGCTCTCCATGGTGTTCGTCATGGTGCGGCGGTGGCGCTAACTGTGGCACAGTTCCAAACCGGGCATCATCTCCATACCATGGAGGTTGGCTTCCCGACCGACGATGGCCCTGAGGGACATGAAGATCTGATAGAAGATTTCACCGTAGCGGCAGAGGCCATCGTGGACATTACACCCACTCAGGATGTGGTGAACAAGGTCTTTGATTAGTTTGCATTTAGGATAAACCAATGAATGAAGACTCCTGTTCCTTTATGATTGTGTTTCAATGCAATGCCTTCGTGTATGACTGTGAATCTTTGTGTTTTTTGCTCTATAGGCGATACATATCATATCAGCTTTCATTATCTTTAAAGATGTTTACTTTTTGAACTAAAGGTGATACCCTCCTGGTACCGGCTATTAGAGCCAAGAATGAATTGGCTACCAAGTGTTGATCAGACGCTAGGATAACGTCTCGCAGAACTTTCAATATAAAAGGTCAGACGAGTAATCATCCCAGGTCAAGTGTCCTATTAAGCAAAACAGAACCTCTCTTAAGAAATCCATTAACTCTGAATCGCACTTACACAGTCTTCACATACGTGGGCCTAAACTCATCTCCAAGACTTAATACTCATTTTCCTTTGATCCAACGGCTGACGTGAAGCTATGACTTTTCTACTAAAACAAACTCTCAGAGCCGATTGCTTGCATCGGTTGTTGGCTCTCATTGCTGATTTTAATGAAGCCTCCTTCCCATGTCTTGCCAGAGAAACATTCGAAATATCCTAGTTCCCAAAAGACTAGATCGGATGTCGCGATGCTTACGGATTCATCAGCACAAACCAGTTCGACATCATCCCCATGCCATTGAATCAAACACTGATGCATGGTCTATGGTATGCAGCAATTTGTATGAATCCAATCACGACCGAGGAGTAAACTGTATCATCCTTTCCCATCAATAACAAAGAACGTGGTGAGCAGAGTTTTACTCCCAATTGTCAGTTCGACGTTTATTGCCAACCGGGTCTTGGATGTATTTTCTCCGAAGTCTCTAAGCATCATGTTGGTCTCAAGCAAATCTCTTGGTCCCTTGCCAAGCTTACGGAATGTGGTGTATGGCATAAGATAGACAAAAGCACCTCCATCCACCAACATCTTGTTCATCGGCTTCCCATCAACAAGACCTTTCATATACAACACCTTCAAGTGCCGATGTTTGACTGGTCTGTCAAATATCGCTTGCTACATGACTGTCAACTTGGCAACCATCTCTTCATACTCTAATTCATCGAAATCTGAATAAACTTCTTGATTTGCCGGAGCTCTGAACTCTTATGGCAACAGAAAAGCCATTTGGATACTAGCCGATGGTTGCTTTCTATTGGCTATTTGCTTGACACGCCATACTTGAGGTTTACCGGATACTTGAGCCTGTTCCAACTCTTTATTCCTTAGGCGTTGCACCCTCCTCTTTTGGCTTCTCGTCAAATCTCCTGGGCACCACTGGCCTTCCTGCCACGTGTATATTCTTTCAGTGCCTTCCTCTTCATGATCAGCCCAGTTCTTTCCAATGACTCTTTTCCCTAACCAATCATGAACACTTTTGTTTTTTAAGCACCAATCCATGTTATTATAATGATATGCATCTTGAGCATGGATAGACCGGCGGTTGGTTCGAGATTGCCTATACTCCTGATATTGATTGCTACATTCTAGACAGTCGTGTCTGGTAGGCAACTTCAAACCTTCATTCCAGCAATGTCTAAAGAAGGGACAATTCCAATGTAATTTAGCTTGTTCCCTTTCATACTTCTCTTCTTCTAATTGATGCTGGTATGCTTGATCCTTTATCCAACGCTGATAATCCTTTTCTTTCTACCGCTACCATTTATTCAATAGAATCCGAGATGTGACCCACGGCTTTGATGTCTCTGCTTTCGACATCTTCCCCTGCTCGTATCGGCTCTTTTGTTCGGCACGATGTTTTCTATTCTCTCTGTATTCATTGGTCGATATTTGCATCTTGGGATCAACTGTTCCAGCTTCTCTTGATTTTGCCGATGTTAGGACCTTGGTTTTTCCTTTGAATAGCCCAGCATCAACCATGTTCTGATCTCCTGGGAAAGGATTATCATTGACTTTCATCTTTCGAGGTGTATCGAATTTGAGCCTCCCTTGCTGAATAGCTCTCTGTATATGCTGCCTGAAGATTCTTCATTCATTCGTGGAATGAGAAGTAGCGTTATGGAATTTGTAGAACTTCTTGTTCTTCAACTAATCAGGGGGCAACATAACATGACCATCGGGCAACTTGATCTGCCCCTTCTCAAGCAAGAAATCGAAGAGCTTGTCCGATTTGGTAACATCAAAGTCATAACTCTCCTCAACTCCTCTTCCCTAAGGGTTTGGCACCATCACTGTCTTCTTGCCCCAATTCCATTCAGCTACAGCAACCTCTCCTTCTTCATCTTCATAGCCGTCATCGACTGAATATGGATCGTAAGCTTCGGCCACTAAAGTACTCTTCTAGAATCGGGTATCTCTGCGTATGCTCTGGAATTAGCTATCAAGTGCTGCCACTCATTGAGCTAATTGACCCAAGTTGTCAAATTCCTGTCCCAGCAGTTTCTCTTTCCACATCGGTAGCATTCCTTGGACGGCCAAAGCAGCTAACTGATCATTGGCCAAGCTCAACGAGAATCATAGGTTCTTAGTCTCTCGGAATCTCTGAAGAAACTCAGTGCCCAATTCATTAGTCCTCTGTCTCATGGTTGTCAAATCGGTTATTTTCTTTTCTCTAGTCCCAGTGTAGAAATTTGTATGAAACTTCTTTTCCAGGTCAGCCCAATTGGCAATGGAGTTGACTGGTAGTGACGAGAACCAAGTGAAGGCCAGCCCTGATAGGGACAAGGAGAAGAAACGAACTCGATGGGCATCCTCAACTGATGCTTCACCCAATTGTGTAAGATATCGACTGACATGTTATATTGTGCTTGTACCGTCTTGACTAGTGAACTTGGCAAATTCCGGGAGCCTATAATTTGTAGGAAGAGCGACCAAATCATACCACTCTAGATATAGGCATTTGTATGAAAAGGTCAGCCTTTTTGGCTTTAGGCCGAACTGATTCTTCATCATCTCGGTCACCTTCAGCAGCAACTCGTCAGCTTGCGGATTTGGATTTTTTGGTACTTGCTGACCCATCTGTGGATTGAAATCCCTCATGCCCTGATATCCTAGATTTGGCATCATGTGGAGACTATTATAATCTGTGCCATAGTGATATCCTTGTG
Source organism: Miscanthus floridulus (assembly GCF_019320115.1). NCBI lineage: Eukaryota > Viridiplantae > Streptophyta > Magnoliopsida > Poales > Poaceae > Miscanthus > Miscanthus floridulus. The sequence continues at coordinate 63,222,626 of NC_089584.1, forward strand.
GAATCTCAATCTGCTGGCTTGCTGCTTGAAGTCTCTGATTATAGACATAAGGATCTATATCTCTACGGATCCTTTGAATCGATGGTGCTATTTTTGAGCCAACGACGGTATGTGGCCTGATATGCCAAAATTGATCATCTGGTTCTGACTTTTCCCCACCGGCTATTGCACATGCTGTATTGACGATCCAGGGTTGTACTGTATCTGATTCATAGTAGTACCTCGAGTTTGTTCGAATGAACCTTGAAGTGTCTAGACTTCACCATTACCAGCTGGTGCTGCTTCTTGATGGCTGGTGCCGACTTGATTAGTCCCTTGGGTCAATGGATCTAGAATGTTGTAACAAGTCAATCCAACCTGACTAACTAGAATCCCATGAATCGCCTCTTTCATGGTGTTGTGAAATGCGTCAATGAAAGCTTCATTGCAGCTTGATAGGGCATCACGAACATGTGGCAGAACCTCCTAAGGAATCGAGCCCACATGCACCTATCGTTGTCTTAACAGACCTCGGATAGCGTACATGAGTTCCCAACAACTCAACTAGGTCTGTCGGGTGTCCTCGGGAAACCCGAATCATCCACGATTCTCTTTTCAAACAGGATCCCAATCACAGTCATTGCAGATTACAATAGTTTATTCAAATATATCCATCAGAGTAAAAGATAGCGGAAGTCTTAAGATAACATAGTTTACAAACTAGTTGTTTTCAAACTTACAATACCATAAGTGTCATACAACCATAGTAGCGGGATAATATTACATTAACTTTATTTATCATACAAACTAGTAGCCTTGTCCAAAGGCCATTCATCACTCCTCATCGTCATTGACTTCAAACACAGACATGCAGCTAGGGACCAAAACAAGCCTGCGCATGCGACTCACCTGCAACAAGGGTTAACAAACCCTGAGTACAAAAGTACTCAACAAGACTAACCCGACGTAACGGGGTTAAAGACTTTGGAGATGCAGGGGTTTGGGACAAGGTAAGGATGTAGTAAAATTCAAAGTCCTTTGCCAAAAGCTTACTATATTTATCCTATTCTCAAATTTTACCCCTAAGTCCTTTTTGTTCATTATCTCAACTAAATATACATTTCCCATATTCCATTCCTTCTCATTCCATTCTTTTTCTCATATTTTAGTAATTCACCAGTACTACATTGCTTCTGTAATGAATCGAGTCTCCATAACCGCGGAGCACCGGCAATTCGAATTGTTTCAAGTCCCAGCTGGGGATTCCTTATCACACGACATATGTAGAACTTAATCTTGCATACATCAACCTCGCTACCGGATCCTCCTATACTAAGCCGTCTCCACGCCACCCGAGAGCACAGCACACCTCAAATCCGGCCACATTCCAGCCACGAGGGTACACGCTACTCCCGCCATCTCTCCACTCCCAGTGCAGTGGGCATTCGTCTTAGTATCGGATTAGCCGAAGTAGGCTTACCGGAGTATGTGACCAGTACTACAAAGTGTCTCGTTCAGAAGATCCACAATGAGTGGCCTTTAAGCGACACAGCCGACAACATTACCCAACATTCAAGATAAGTTATCCGACTAGTCTCTAGTTCATTCTACATTCTTTCTTTCTTTGGCCAGTATGCCATCTTTGATTATATCGAAACTTTTACTTTGAAAGCCTACCATAAAGCATACTAAGCAATCTACGCCTTTGTAAATGAAAACATCTTCAAGGATGGGAAACAAGTAACAAGGTAGGCAATGCATCAAGTAGGTAATATTTGAATCGATCAACTTAATGCAATAAGTAACATAGGTGATAAACTTTTCAAAGTAACAAGGTAATGGTTTAATGCATAAACCGGGGCTTGCCTTCGTTGACGATCTCAGGTTCCGGATCAGTACCACAATTATCGAATCCCGTGACAACCGGGGATTCTTCCAGAACTTGCTCAACTAGAATCGTTTCATTCTCGGGTTCTACACGAAATGATAACATATGCTTTAACATGATGATAATGTAAACATGATGCTTTCATGGTACATGAAATGTACAAACACCCGCAAATGATTTTATTTTACGGTACAGTTGCAAGCCAACAAAACCAACTTGCAAACCTACCATTAAGAACCAGACATGTGACTTGACCAAATGGATCTTGAAACCCTACTAGTCACAAAACATGACCAAAACAAGATCCAACACTAATCAAAACTTAGGGTTTGCTTTTATTTATTTTTGAATTAATTTGGAATTAAGCCCAAAAATTAACTTGTTCCAAATGACCTGAAAATTTTATGTAAGCTTCCTTATGACAAATTAGTGTACCAAAACAAATTTCATAATTTTTGGAATTATACAGTGACCTACAAAAATCATGGAAGTTGCATTTTTCAATTAATGGACTGAATATTTGAACATTCAAAATTTATCCAAATTTCAAATTTCAAATTTTTAAATCATACTAGAACATGTACAGAAGCTACACAAAAATTTTCAGAATTTTTGGAGCTATGATTATTTTTCTACAAATTTCCAAAGATTCAGTACTATTCACAAATTCAGAAAATAAAAATCTTCACTGTTCTTCTTCCTCACTCGCACTGACAACCTGGGCCCGCTGTCAGCGACACAGAGACAGGGCACGACGGCGCTGTTGCCAGCTCCGGCCAGCAAAACGCGTCGGCGGTGCTTCTCCGGTGAGACGGACTGTACCACCATGCTCTACACCACGTCGCGAACCTAACCCAATCCCCAGAACGACAGAAGGCTCACGGGAGCGAGCTCCACGCCGGCCATGGCGGCTCGGGCACGGCGGCGCACGACGTAACCACGGCGACGATGCAGTAGAGACTAAAGCGAAGTGATAAACACGTTCAGGAGCTCACTATGATCACGATGGTGGACTCGGTGAAGACGTAGATGGTCTGGAGCAGCCTGGCCACGGTGAGGGCAGTCGTGGCGGAGCTCCGACCGGTCACGGGGAAGACGGGTTGCGCCGGGCGATTCCGGCCAACACCAGCGACGAGAGCAAATCGAGGAGGAGCGCAAGACCGAGGCGATCACGTTGACGTAGCTGGGAACGACTGACGCGGCTCGACGATGCCTACGGCGAGCGGCGGAGCTACGCGGTGGCGGAGCAGAGCAGAGGGGAAGAATGGGAACGACGGCGGCGACTGTAGCTATTTATAGCCCGGAAGAAGGCGTCCGGCATCGCCAGCGCACGGGCGGGTTCACCACGGTGACATCGGCGTGTCACCGCGCTAGCAAGCGGTGAAAAACCGATCGGCGGCGGCAGCTCGGTGGCGAGCAGGGAGGTGATGACCTGTTCCGATTGATTTTTGAATAAATTACAGAACTGCCACTGAGACTATTTTTCGAATTACTCCCAATTTTTCTAAAGAAGTCAAAAATCTCCAAAAAAGAAAGTTGTTCAAATTTTTATGTACTACAACTTTGGTTTAAGAAACATTTTCAAATTCTGCCTCCATTTTGAAATTTAAATTTGGGGTACATTTAAAGATTTGAATCATTTCAAAATTACTCCAAACTTTATATGTAAACTTTAAAAACTTTGTATACCAAAGTTGATCCTCATAAGATAAGCTTCAACTTTGCTTTTTACCATACCCCCAAATTCCAATTAGATTTTGAAATGGATAAAAAGGGGCAAAAAGGACTTTTATAATTTGAACATGAATTCAAATTTGACTTGTCTTCCTTTTACTTAGATTTTGATTTTTGACCAGTAACATGGCCCATTAGGGTTATTTGAGTCAAATGACACATGGCCTCACATGATCACATGAAATTTGACCCTTGTGGTCATGATCTTTATTTAGGGTTTTTGAAACACATCACATGAAATAACAACATTATGAAATAAAACTTATTTAGTGAATGCATTCAAAACTTTATACTATATGAATGCTTTGCAATGCACATGATGACATGTCAAATTTTAGTATTAGGTCAAAACACCAGAGGTGTTACAACCTCTCCCCCTTAAAGAAATCTCGTCCCGAGATTTAAAACTTAAGGCTAAGTAATGGAAAAGGAAATGTGTCAAGCTAACACATCATAAATTTATTCAAAAGGCTAGTGAGGGGGTTTTCCATTCTATTAACAACAAGACAAGTTACAATATAGACAAGGTATTGCAACTAGATAGAAGCGAAAAAGTCAGGAAAGTTCTCTTCTAAGTAATCCTCGGACTCCCAAGTAGCTTCATCTTCCGTGTGTTGATTCCATTGTACTTTGTAGAACTTGATTGTACGTCTGCGAGTGACTCGATCTTTCTGATCTAAGACTCTAATGGGGTACTCGGCATAAGTCAAATCAGGTTCTAGTTCTACATCACCAAAGTCGATTTCTTGGTCAGGTACTTGAAGACACTTCTTTAACTGAGACACATGAAAGATATCATGTACCGCTGACATGTGATCAGGTAGCTTGACGCGATAGGCGACTGGTCCACATCGTTGTTGGATCTGAAAAGGACCTACATAACGGGGTGCCAACTTTCCCCGAATCCCAAAACGATGAACTCCTTTCATCGGTGATACCTTGAGGTAGACATGATCTCCCACTTTGAATTCTAGCGGTCGTCTCCTCTTATCAGCATAGCTTTTCTGTCGGGATTGAGCTACCTTCATATTGGCTTGTATGAGTTTAACTTTCTCTTCAGCTTCCTTGACCACATCCGGTCCAAAGAACCAACGTTCTCCAGCTTCTGACCAATTTAAAGGTGTTTGGCACCTATGGCCATATAGTGCTTCGAATGGTGCCATTTTAATGCTCTCCTGATGGCTGTTGTTATATGAGAATTCAGCTAAGGGAAGGCATTCATCCCATTTAGCACCAAAGGAAAGGACACATGCTCTTAACATATCTTCAAGAATTTGATTTACCCTTTCAGTCTGTCCATCTGTTTGCGGATGATAAGCAGAACTACGGATAAGTTTAGTTCCTAAAGACTCATGTAGACTTTTCCAAAACTTGGATATGAACAATGACCCTCTGTCAGAGACAATGGTCTTGGGTGCCCCATGCAGACTGAAGATTCTATCAAGATAAAGCTTTGCATACTGTTCCGCTCGATATTTATCTTTGACTGGTAAGAAATGAGCTATCTTGGTTAGGCGATCAACAATAACCCATATTGAGTTGTAGCCTGCAGATGTCCTAGGCAATCCCACGATGAAGTCCATACAGATATCTTCCCACTTCCAAGATGGAACTGGCAATGATTGTAAGGGACCTGTAGTCCTCATGTGAATCGCTTTGACTCTCTGACAAGTATCACATTTGGCCACATATTGAGCTATTTCTATTTTCATTTTGGTCCACCAATATCTTGCTCTCAGCTCATGGTACATTTTGTTGCTACCCGGATGAATGGAGTATCTTGTAGAATGAGCTTCATCAAGAATCTGCTTTCGCAGCTCCGGATTTTTGGGTACTACCAATCTATCCTTGAACCATACGACATCTGATTCATCAATCTTGAAACATGTTGGTTTTCCAGATCTGACTTTATCCTTAATATGGGCTATGCCCTTACTTTTCTGTTGAGCAGCAATGATCTGATCTTTGATAGTGGACTCAACTACAATATTGGACAGGGAACCTTGTTCTATGATTTGTAAATTCAGATGCTCCATCTCTTGACACAATGCTCGCTGCATCGATTCTACAATCAAGCAATGACAATGACTCTTGCGACTCAGGGCATCGGCAACCACATTAGCCTTGCCCGGATGATAGTGCACTTCTAAATCATAATCTTTGATCAATTCCAACCATCTTCTTTGCCTCATATTCAACTCTGACTGAGTGAAGATGTATTTCAAACTTTTGTGATCCGTATAGATATGACATATATTGCCCAATAAATAATGTCGCCAAATCTTGAGTGAATGGACAACAGCAGCTAATTCAAGATCATGGGTGGGATAATGTTCTTCGTGCTTCTTGAGTTGTCTGGAAGCATATGCTATGACTCTGCCTTCTTGCATAAGAACACAGCCAATACCAATTCCAGATGCATCACAATAGATATCAAATGGCCTCTCGATATCAGGTTGTGCTAATACTGGTGCAGTTGTCAACAACTTCTTCAATGTTTGAAAGGCCTCTTCACATTCTATTGACCATACAAACTTAGTTTGATTTTTCAGCAATCCCGTAATTGGCTTCGCAATTCTGGAGAAGTCAGGGATAAACCGACGGTAATACCCCGCCAACCCCAGGAAACTACGAACTTGATGAACAGTTGTAGGTGCTCTCCAGTTAAGGACTTCTTCTACCTTGCTCGGATCAACAGCTATACCTTCCGCAGATAGTACATGACCCAGAAATTGTACTTCCTCTAACCAAAATGCACATTTGCTGAATTTGGCATATAGTTGGTGATCTCTTAACCTTTGTAGAACAATACGGAGATGTTCCGCATGTTCCTCTTTGCTCTTAGAATAGATAAGAATGTCGTCTATGAACACCACGGCAAACTTATCTAACTCAGGCATGAAAACTGAGTTCATCAGGTACATGAAATGAGCCGGGGCATTAGTTAGCCCAAAAGACATGACTAGATACTCATATAAACCATATCGGGTAGTAAATGCTGTCTTCGGCACATCTTCGCGTCTGATCTTAATCTGGTGGTAGCCTGATCTTAAGTCTATCTTTGAGAATACCTTAGCTCCCGCAAGTTGATCAAAAAGCAAATCAATTCGGGGTAAGGGGTATTTGTTCTTGATGGTGACTTCATTTAATGGCCTATAGTCAACACATAACCTTAAGGTTTGGTCCTTCTTCTTCACGAAAATAGCAGGACATCCCCAAGGTGATGAACTGGGTTGAATGAAACCCTTGTCTAACAACTCTTGTAGTTGCATTTTTAATTCTGCTAATTCTTTCGGTGGCATCCTATATGCTCTTCTGGACACTGGTGCTGTCCCTGGTTTCAGATCAATTCTGAACTCTACGTCTCGGTCTGGTGGCAGACCAGGCAGGTCATCGGGAAAGACATCCGTAAACTCACATACCACTGAAATTTCCTCGGCTCCTTCAACAATAGTTGCACAGACTGTCTCCACTGTACTCTTAGGAAAAGGAAGTTGGATGAGAAGTTGGGTTTTGCTGTCAGGTGCATTTACCCTTATTGTTCTACGCAGGACATCTATGACAGCCCCATGTTGAGTTAGCCAGTTCATACCCAGGATCACATCTATATCTTGATCCTTTAATATCAGCATATTGGTAGGAAACTCATATCCTCCCAAATCAATAGGTACATGCTGAACTACCTCCCTTGTACAGATTCGTCCCCCAGGCGACTGTATATGATAGGGTTCTTTTGTTTCCCCAATAGCTATCCCATGCTTCACAACAAATGTACGATTGATGAATGTATGGGATGCACCAGAATCAAATAAGGTAATTGCAGGATGCTTAGCAATGGGAAACATACCCATCATAACTGGTTCTCCTTCTGGAATAGATTCCACTTGCGTATAGAATACCCTTCCAGTTTTCTTCTCAGCCAGACCCTTTTGATGGTTCTGAGCATTGCCCTTGTACTGATTTTGAGCTTGATTAACAGGGGCTTTGGTTGCATCAGGATTGTTCTTCCTAGGATACGGACATTCTCGGGAAAAATGCCCGGGTTTACCACAATTATAGCATGGAAAATTGTGATTCTGGGGAGTAGCATTGCGGTTTGCATTATTTGTATTGTTCTGCTGCTGCGGTGCTTGATGAGTATAAGGCGTATTAGTTGCAGGGCGAATGAAGATTTGCTGCCTGCTTTGGCCTTGTTGTGGGCGAAATGGCGTACGGCCATGATTCTGAGGATGGTATACTATCTTCTGACGCTTGCCACTTGATGATCCGGAAGCAAATATTTTCTTCTTCTTCGCCTCCTTGTGTCGGCGGTAATTCTCTTCCGAAGCGATAGCAATGTTGATTGTCTCATGGTAAGTTGCATTACCACAGGCTGCCATCATGGTCTAAAGTTTAGTGTTCAAGCCTCTAAGAAAATGATTCTTTTTCTTCCTGTCAGTATTCACATACTCAATAGCATACTGCGACAGGTGGTTGAAACGCCCAACATAATGCATCACCGGGTGCTCCCCTTGCTTAAGAGCCAAGAACTCTTCCAACTTCATGGTCATCACACCGTCTGGAATATAGTGTGCCCTAAAGGCATCCTTGAACTCCCTCCAGTTGATTTGGTGACCAGCGGGCTGTACTGCTACCAAATTTGCCCACCAGGCACCAGCAGCTCCTCAGAGTTGCTGTGCCGCAAACCTAGGTTTCTGAACCTCGGTACAGTGAATCAGCTCGAACTTTTGCTCTATTGTCCTAAGCCAATCATCAGCTTCTAAAGGTTCGTCTGCCTTAGAGAATACAGGCGGACGTGTGTCAGTAAAATCCACATAGGTTGACTCATCGTTTCCATTACGACGGCCACGATTAGGGTATGGTGCCTGCTGGTTCTGCGCCAATTCCCTTAACAGCCTAGCATTCTCTGCCGTTGCGTTGACGAGTGCGGCTATGGCATCTGCCATAGTCGAAGGCATTGGTGGAGGATTAGGGCACTCATCATCGTCGTGCGAGCCACTAGCACCAGTTCGGGTGATAGGACGAGGCATCTGTTAGAGAAACACATTTACTTACATTATTCTTTATTGAAAGCTTTTAAAAGGTTGCATGCCACAAAGGGTTCTTATTTATATTACATGTCTTGTATCCCACAAGACAACCCTGGTTTTCTAGGAAAGCAGTAAAGGAACTACTACTACTCCAAGCTTTCAGTCTTCGGCATCCGATGCTCGTATCGGACGAAACCTCATCTTCATCTGAGAAGTACACTAACTCCTCAGGGTCCTCCTCCTCTTCTTCGTTCTCGACTTCTCCTGGAGCTACAATCATTTCTTCATCGGTAACTTCACCATCCCCATGAGGAGGATGAAGTTGAGCATACAGCATATGGACATTCTCATGAAGAATGGCATTGTCCATCTCTAGGTCTTCTACGTAGAACTCCAACTCATTGACGCGTTCATTGGCCGCATCTTCTCGTGTCCAGGCTTCATTCCGCAGCTCCATGGTCATGGTGATACCTCTTTGCATTTCCGCCAACTCCTCTTGATCTTTGACATGAGCTCGACGAAGAGTGTTGAGCTCCTTGTTAAGGTTCTCAATGTTGGCGGGGTTGCTTGAAGATCCTTCCTCTCCTAGGTTCTTGGAACTTCCTTCACCAAGCTCATGATTTCTTGGTGCCAATTGGTGACGTGGTACTCCATGAGGTCCGGTGGACTTGCGTGCGGTTTTCTTGGTCTTTGCCATAGCCCAACCACTATTAAGGGGATTTATTATGCAATGTGCTTTAGCATGATGCATGAAGCGATCTTACGAATCTAAGTACAACAGATTCATATAATCATAAGTACTAGATTTTTAATACATAGGACAAACCTAATCATATTATCCGCCACAAACTTTTCAAATAGGTCAGGATCGAGTCTAGATCAAAGGTAAGAAGAAAGAAATTTAAACTTTAAAATATCAAGTTTACTTTCTTTGATCCAAATCATTTTGAAGGTTTTCCAAAGTAACCTACAATGACCTTAGATGGGAACGGCTCTGATACCAGCTGTGGCAGAACCTCCTAAGGAATCGGGCCCACATGCACCTATCGTTGTCTTAACAGACCTCGGATAGCGTACACGAGTTCCCAACAACTCAACAGGTCTGTCGGGTGTCCTCGGGAAACCCGAATCATCCACGATTCTCTTTTCAAATAGGATCCCAATCACAGTCATTGCAGATTACAACAGTTTATTCAAATATATCCATCAGAGTAAAAGATAGCGGAAGTCTTAAGATAACATAGTTTACAAACCAGTTGTTTTCAAACTTACAATACCATAAGTGTCATACAACCATAGTAGCGGGATAATATTACATTAACTTTATTTATCATACAAACTAGTGCCTTGTCCAAAGGCCATTCATCACTCCTCATCGTCATTGACTTCAAACACAGACATGCAGCAGGGACCAAAACAAGCCTGCGCATGCGACTCACCTGCAACAAGGGTTAACAAACCCTGAGTACAAAAGTACTCAACAAGACTAACCCGACGTAATGGGGTTAAAGACTTTGGAGATGCAGGGGTTTGGGACAAGGTAAGGATGTAGTAAAATTCAAAGTCCTTTGCCAAAAGCTTACTATATTTATCCTATTCTCAAATTTTACCCCTAAGTCCTTTTTGTTCATTATCTCAACTAAATATACATTTCCCATATTCCATTCCTTCTCATTCCATTCTTTTTCTCATATTTTAGTAATTCACCAGTACTACATTGCTTCTGTAATGAATCGAGTCTCCATAACCGCGGAGCACCGGCAATTCGAATTGTTTCAAGTCCCAGCTGGGGATTCCTTATCACACGACATATGTAGAACTTAATCTTGCATACATCAACCTCGCTACCGGATCCTCCTATACTAAGCCGTCTCCACGCCACCCGAGAGCACAGCACACCTCAAATCCGGCCACATTCCAGCCACGAGGGTACACGCTACTCCCGCCATCTCTCCACTCCCAGTGCGTGGGCATTCGTCTTAGTATCGGATTAGCCGAAGTAGGCTTACCGGAGTATGTGACCAGTACTACAAAGTGTCTCGTTCAGAAGATCCACAATGAGTGGCCTTTAAGCGACACAGCCGACAACATTACCCAACATTCAAGATAAGTTATCCGACTAGTCTCTAGTTCATTCTACATTCTTTCTTTCTTTGGCCAGTATGCCATCTTTGATTATATCGAAACTTTTACTTTGAAAGCCTACCATAAAGCATACTAAGCAATCTACGCCTTTGTAAATGAAAACATCTTCAAGGATGGGAAACAAGTAACAAGGTAGGCAATGCATCAAGTAGGTAATATTTGAATCGATCAACTTAATGCAATAAGTAACATAGGTGATAAACTTTTCAAAGTAACAAGGTAATGGTTTAATGCATAAACCGGGGCTTGCCTTCGTTGACGATCTCAGGTTCCGGATCAGTACCACAATTATCGAATCCCGTGACAACCGGGGATTCTTCCAGAACTTGCTCAACTAGAATCGTTTCGTTCTCGGGTTCTACACGAAATGATAACATATGCTTTAACATGATGATAATGTAAACATGATGCTTTCATGGTACATGAAATGTACAAACACCCGCAAATGATTTTATTTTACGGTACAGTTGCAAGCCAACAAAACCAACTTGCAAACCTACCATTAAGAACCAGACATGTGACTTGACCAAATGGATCTTGAAACCCTACTAGTCACAAAACATGACCAAAACAAGATCCAACACTAATCAAAACTTAGGGTTTGCTTTTATTTATTTTTGAATTAATTTGGAATTAAGCCCAAAAATTAACTTGTTCCAAATGACCTGAAAATTTTATGTAAGCTTCCTTATGACAAATTAGTGTACCAAAACAAATTTCATAATTTTTGGAATTATACAGTGACCTACAAAAATCATGGAAGTTGCATTTTTCAATTAATGGACTGAATATTTGAACATTCAAAATTTATCCAAATTTCAAATTTCAAATTTTTAAATCATACTAGAACATGTACAGAAGCTACACAAAAATTTTCAGAATTTTTGGAGCTATGATTATTTTTCTACAAATTTCCAAAGATTCAGTACTATTCACAAATTCAGAAAATAAAAATCTTCACTGTTCTTCTTCCTCACTCGCACTGACAACCTGGGCCCGCTGTCAGCGACACAGAGACAGGGCACGACGGCGCTGTTGCCAGCTCCGGCCAGCAAAACGCGTCGGCGGTGCTTCTCCGGTGAGACGGACTGTACCACCATGCTCTACACCACGTCGCGAACCTAACCCAATCCCTAGAACGACAGAAGGCTCACGGGAGCGAGCTCCACGCCGGCCATGGCGGCTCGGGCACGGCGGCGCACGACGTAACCACGGCGACGATGCAGTAGAGACTAAAGCGAAGTGATAAACACGTTCAGGAGCTCACTATGATCACGATGGTGGACTCGGTGAAGACGTAGATGGTCTGGAGCAGCCTGGCCACGGTGAGGGCAGTCGTGGCGGAGCTTCGACCGGTCACGGGGAAGACGGGTTGCGCCGGGCGATTCCGGCCAACACCAGCGACGAGAGCAAATCGAGGAGGAGCGCAAGACCGAGGCGATCACGTTGACGTAGCTAGGAACGACTGACGCGGCTCGACTGATGCCTACGGCGAGCGGCGGAGCTACGCGGTGGCGGAGCAGAGCAGAGGGGAAGAATGGGAACGACGGCGGTGACTGTAGCTATTTATAGCCCGGAAGAAGGCGTCCGGCGTCGCCAGCGCACGGGCGGGTTCACCACTGGTGACATCGGCGTGTCACCGCGCTAGCAAGCGGTGAAAAACCGATCGGCGGCGGCAGCTCGGTGGCGAGCAGGGAGGTGATGACCTGTTCCGATTGATTTTTGAATAAATTACAGAACTGCCACTGAGACTATTTTTCGAATTACTCCCAATTTTTCTAAAGAAGTCAAAAATCTCCAAAAAAGAAAGTTGTTCAAATTTTTATGTACTACAACTTTGGTTTAAGAAACATTTTCAAATTCTGCCTCCATTTTGAAATTTAAATTTGGGGTACATTTAAAGATTTGAATCATTTCAAAATTACTCCAAACTTTATATGTAAACTTTAAAAACTTTGTATACCAAAGTTGATCCTCATAAGATAAGCTTCAACTTTGCTTTTTACCATACCCCCAAATTCCAATTAGATTTTGAAATGGATAAAAAGGGGCAAAAAGGACTTTTATAATTTGAACATGAATTCAAATTTGACTTGTCTTCCTTTTACTTAGATTTTGATTTTTGACCAGTAACATGGCCCATTAGGGTTATTTGAGTCAAATGACACATGGCCTCACATGATCACATGAAATTTGACCCTTGTGGTCATGATCTTTATTTAGGGTTTTTGAAACACATCACATGAAATAACAACATTATGAAATAAAACTTATTTAGTGAATGCATTCAAAACTTTATACTATATGAATGCTTTGCAATGCACATGATGACATGTCAAATTTTAGTATTAGGTCAAAACACCAAAGGTGTTACAGAACATATTTGTCTATGGCTTCCACAAAGAAATGTCTGTCTTCAGTTTCAACTGTATCTGTCTGTCCGTGTAGTAGAACTCTTGGTAGTGGAAATTTCTGAATAACTGTGCTGTCACATGTTTTGGTGTAGGACAACAAACACTTCTTCTGAAATTCTTCTGTAGCTTTGTTGATGGTATCCCTATCTTCATTAGGTAGGTCTTCATAATGTACCATAAGGATGTCGTCGTTGTTGTGAACTGCCATGACGATTGTGGTGTCCCACCGGGCGTGCTAGAAATGTGTGTCAACACAGAATTTCGTCCCGTGCCGAGGACACACGTAGTAAGCTAGAAGGGTCTGCTCGATGGAGCAGATCCGCCTAGCTTTAGCGTAGGGGTGGTCGATCCTGCGCAATCCTCCCGAGGCGTGCTAGTCAATTTGACCCTGCAATTGACAAGGAGAGAAAGTTCATTAGTAATTAAGGGTGAAACTGGCCAGTGTTGCCAGACAGTTCCAAAAGTACGGTTGTGAGAGCCAATATGAAAGGAAATCGGCTAAATAGCCGATCCCAGTATACTCATGAGAATAAGTCAGTTAGAGCTCATGGGGTCATGTGAAGAGAACTGGTTATCATTCAAAATAAATATCATTTAAGCAAACATTAATCAATGGCAATAAGATATCGATGATGGTCGGTTTACACTGAGCCAATGATTACAAGTAACCGAACTCCTGTTTATGTAAAGAAACAATTCAACACCACTCAACCATCTAATAAAGATAAATTTAATGAACATGTTAGATCTCATCTATCACCATGACCAGTGGGGTATGAGGCAGAATCATGCAGGCCGTAATACAATAACAAGATCATGGGGCTAACACATCTTTCGACTTATCTCTACTTCAACGATCTCGTGATGTGAGCTATTCGTGAAAGTACTCGATATCGGCTAAACAGCCGATTTAGGCATAGCGCATAGTTAAGGTCATGCTTTCTTAGGAACGGATCTATCAACTAATGATCCCCACTCCACGGTGCTAACAGTGGGGTGAGAGGCAGAATCCCATAGGCCGTGATAATGGGCCATGAAACGGTTCTCGCTAACCGATAGATCTACTCAAGATCGAACATGCCTTAACCGCACGCTATGCACGATTAAGATTGATATAAAACAGCCAATAAAAACATAACTCATCGTTTAAGATGTAGATTAGATCAGTTTAAGATTAGCAAACGATGGGTTAAATAAGATATAAGGCCGATCCAGATCAATCTCAATCGGGTAGAGTGATATTGTTGTAATTAGATAAACAATGAAAGCAATAAGCAATATCGGTAACTTAATGAATCTACCAAAGACTGCCATTCAAAGGTAGAGCCAATAACTTGACCTTGATCTAGTTTAAGCAGTGGGGTGTGAGGCAGAATCACACAGGCCATACTTGAACTAGGCAAGAGTCGATAACTAGCCTATACTAGAGTCGCAGTGGGGGTCGACCGGATCGATGCAGCCATACAAACAGAGGTATAAACCATGATGGTACTTACAGACAAGTAGTGGAGGTCGACCAGATCGATGCAGCCATACTCGCTGAAGAACTCACCGAGATCTACTCTACTCCTACTCCTAAGGGGTGGCCGGAGCCAAAAAAAGTAAATTGACTTGTATTTGATTGATTGGTTCTTTTTTTCAATAGCCGGGGTTTGGTATTTATACCCGGAGCCTAAATATGAATCCTACTCGAGCAAGATTTGTTACAATCTTTGGCACAAAAATGAAAACATTCCTAATTTAAGATAACTTGGACTCTAATCTTTCCCTTTTTGTAGAGTCCAGCATGCCTCATCCCAGCGCCGATCATAGCTTCTGTCGTTATCTGCTGGCGCTTATCTGAAGAAAGCCGATTCTAGTGCTGTATCAGAATCAGCTGTTTTCGATCTACACGCAATTGATTCCTTGCTGACATGGTTTTAGGAGCTTTCGAGCCTCTGAAATCCCTCTTCCAAATTCTGGTGTAAATAGTCTCCTCTCTAGATTCTAGCTCAGCTTGGACACTCTCTAAATCCTCTATTAGTTTAGTGATGAACAATTTGGTCTTTCCATCCAAATTTTTAGTTATCATTTTTATTTCTTCATCACTAGATTTATCATCACTAGAGCTATCACTAATATCACTACTAGAGATATCACTAGGAGGTGGAGGTGGAGACTTGGATTTTGGTTTTACCTTCTCACCTTTTGCCATGAGACAAATGTGAGGGGAGTAGTAGTCATCATCAGACATGTTGTTGAAGAGCTTTGGTGTAGGGGATGACTTGTGAATAGCAATGGTTGCAACCTTCTCATCCTCTTCACTTGTGCTCTCTCTAGTTGAATCACATTCATGCCCAATGTTAGCCTCTCCCATGTATTTCTTGCTCTTTCTTCGGTTGGTCTTGTCCTCTTTCTTGTCCTTCTTGTACTTATTTTCTTTGATCTCATGTGGACACTTGGCAATGAAGTGATCAGTGCTACCACAATTGTTGCATGTCCTCTTCTTCTTGTTTGGAAACTTCTTCTTCACTACCTTGTAGCCTTGCTTCTTTAGTCCCTTACGAAACCTCTTCATAAAGAGAGCAACATCATCAACCTTCTCATATTGATCATTATCTTTTTCACTTTTCACTTGAGGATGATGTGGTCTCTACTTGCTCTTGAACTTGCTTGCTCACCTTGGGCTTGCTTGTTGAAGCTTGCTTGTAGAGCCATGCTTGCTTGATTTGTTGGCCTTGAGAGCTACATCCTTGATCTTTATGCCATCTAGCTTTGCTTGCAACTCACCAAGCCTTTTCCTTTCATTTGCCCATGGCACTACCACTCTGCGGCACTGCCGAGCCAAGACAGCAGCACTGCCGCACCTGCAGACAACTTTGTGGCACAATTCAAAAACTATGAATGGAAACTTGAATCAGATAAATTTTTGAGCTTCCTGTAGGTATATGTAACACAGATCAATAGCTAGAAGTGGTAGGAACACCACACACAAGTGGATCGACCACAAACCCTAGAAATCACCTCAACACAATATGAAGTGCAAGTGAAATAACTTAAGCACAAGATGACACAAGGATTTATTCCATGGTTCAGCTCACCACCAAGGCTTGTCTAAGTCAACATTGTTGAGGTTAGCCACTATGGTTTAGGGCTTTTCAACCCTTCCTCATTCTCAAGTCAAGAGACTTAACTCTTGAGATGAGGGGTGAGTTTACTAGCTTCAAGAGAAGGTTACAAACCTCCTGAGGCTGCCACACAAGTTGACAAGCTCCATGGGCGACACTCTAGCTGGCTAGGAGCAAACCTCCAAGAGTAATAAACACAACCGTCAGCCAAAATGTGAACCAAGTGCTCTTTTGAGTTGGGGAATCAAAGAATCTGCTCTCTAATCCAGTTTGCGAACTCTTTCTCTCAAGGATTGATGGGGAAATCAAAGGAGAAGCTTGGGAGCTGAAAGTCACCAATGGAGGAGACAAAGAAGAGCACTTTTCTATTTTTGGTCGAACTAAACCATTTGGGAAGAAGGGGAGAGACATTGGAGAGGAAGGGGAAAAGTATAAATACCCCTGCCTTCCAACGGTCACTTAAGTCACGGCAGTGCCTCTCTCCATGTGTGGTACTGCCGCACCAGGCAAGATAGCAAGAGTAAGGGTGGAGTGCTGGCTGTCTTGGCTATGAAACTAAGGATGTATGTGAAGATATTGAGCACTTGGTAGCACATGTTAGCTTAAGCATTGTGTCCCTCTTTATAGTATGGCTTTTCCTATACTCAAATTCAAAATATAAAAGAATTAAAACCTCCTCTAAGTTTGTAACCATCAACATTTGTAAACATCCTCAAATATAGATTCCCTACTTGTCATCTTGATAAATCTCATTAGTTCTCTAATTGCGTGGTCATTATCACCAAAACCCACAATTAGGGCTTGATTGCACTTTCAAATATTTTGGCCATCTTTGTGTCCATTTTTTCTTCTCTTTTTCTTTCTCTTTTTTTATAAACTTTTGTATAGCCCTATGCCTCTTTTCTGCAATAAAACTTTTGAGAGATAGCAACAAGAACTTGTAGCATTTATTTTGAGTGGAGACCTAACAAACATGTTTTTGTGTTCACCCTCAGATAGGAGTAGAATATTTTTGGGTGGATCTAAATGGAAGGCATGTTTTTGCGCTGACTCTTAGTGTAGGAGTAGTGAATATTTGGATGGAGTGTACGTGATCTATAGTTTAAAAGCATGACAGACTTTTCATAAGGGTCAACAAAGCTTGACGACACTCAACACATATACAAGCAGCATAGAAGTGGAGGGTTTTCCAAATCTAAAAATATTTGGCATTGGTAGGAATTTTAGCTTTGTCATACAGGAACTCATCATGATTGTTTTTTTCATTTTTCAAAAGAAAATACTCTAAAACTTAGTTCCACTTTGGAACTAAATAAAATAGCAGCTCAGAACATCTCATATCATATCCGTCAACCACCTAGACTTAGATTAAGCATATGCTACCCACGAGTATCAAGTTCAAAGTAAGTTCTTATATCAAATCAAGTTTATCCAATACTCGAAAGAATTTTGGACTAAAAACTAGGTACTTGAAAGGAATTACAATAGAGCAACAATTTATCATGTCCATCAAAAGTTTATTGAAGAGAAAGTCTTAAACTCCCTTTTTATTTATTAGTACAACTATATTTATTTTATTCTATTGGCACTAAGCATATTAAAGAAAACTATCACACACAAATTTTATTTTCTCTTATTGCCAGAAATGCTTAAAAGCAAAATGAAGCGAAAAGATACTTACCTGGATAATTGGAGATGCGTCTCCCCAAGCTAGCTTATTCATGGGGATGTGTCTCCCCCAAGCTGGCTTTTGATTTATTTTTTTATAAGTTTTATGATTTTTTAATTATTATTATTACCACCACAATGAACACTCATATGGGTTGTTACACGCCCCAAGATTCGTCATATGGGGCTTAAACATTTACTTGATGGAAAACTTAGAATGAGACTAAGCTGAGTCAAATTTTATTATGCAGACTTTTTATTTTCTTTTTATATATGCCATGCATACAAGTTTTCTAGATGTAATGCATAATTTAACATGCTAAAGTTTAAAAGTTATGTATTTAAATTATATGATTATGCAATTATTATCTGTTGGGGACCAATACTAGGGTACCCGAAGAGGAGGAGCTAATAATCATCAACATTGATTCATTCGAGCAGTCAAGAACGTGACTACAACTCCAACCGACCCCTAGGTGTGCAAGCTCCGCCTCGCCCAACACGGAGGCCGTGGGCTCCACCTCGCCTGACCTCTAGGGGCGGGCTCCGCCTCGCCCAACCCTTGGGTTTACGCTCCGCCTCGCCCGACCTCTGAGGGTGGGCTCTGCCTCGCCCGACCTATGGGGGCTGGCTCCACCTTGCCCTACCTCTGAGGGCGGGCTCCTCCTCGTCCAACCTTTGGGTTTGCGCTCTGCCTCACCCGACCTCTGAGGGTGGGCTCGGCCTCGCCTAACACCAAGGCCGCAGACTCCACCTCGCCTGACCTCTGAGGGTAGGCTCCACCTCACCTGATCTTTGAGGGCTGGCTCCGCCTCACCCAACCTTTGAGTGCTGGCTCCGTATCGCCCAGCCTCTAAGGGCGGGCTCTGCCTCGCCCAACCTCTGAGGGCTAGCTCCGCCTCGCCTGGCCTTTGAGGGTGGGCTCCACCTCACCCAACCTCTGAGTGCTGGCTCCGCATTAGGTTTGCGCTCTGACTCACTCGGCCTCTAGGGGGGACTCCACCTCGACCGACCCCGAGCCCAGGGGATCTGCCTCGATCGACGGAGACCCATACCGCCGCCAAGCACTCTAGGTCCAAGCGAATGGGCCTAGGTCAAAGCTCTGACAATAGGAAGGTGACCGACATGCCCCAATATAACATGTGGCCGTGATGGGCCATACCTAGGGATTCACATTAGGAACAACATCGGGCGTACTGGGGCTGTTCTACCTAACCCTCGTACAAGCACTGACAGGTGTGCCAGTTCACCATGACATCTACTAGGATGGAGTGGAGTGCCATGACCAGGAGACAATGTCTGTACATGGCGCTAGTGATGGACAGGGTCACGACGTGGAGATGTCCCTATTGATGTCTATAGGGTCGGTAGGACCCATGTGAAGGGAAAGAAGGACCCAGTGATCCTAGAGGACTTCTTCTCCTTGGCCTATAAAAGGGAAAGCAGGGCATCCCATGAAGGGGACTTGGAACCCATCAAACCTTGAACCGATCAAAACACACAAGCACACAACCGGGAAGCGACCGATTTCTCGGCACCCGTTCGCTCCTCTCACGAGAGACTTGGGACCTGTCCCTCTCTCAACCATTTGTAACCCCTACAATGAACTTTCAGTGCTAGTAACATGAGCAACAGCAACGAACTAGATGTAGGGACATTCTGCCTGAACTATTATAAACCTCGTGTCCTCTTAGCACATCATCCAAGCCAGACGCGCAATATTAGAAATTTACTAGTCGGTGGCAACTCAAAACACCGACAGTTGGCGCGCCAGGTAGGAGTCTTTTGCCCATCTCGATATCCACACCAGGCTCAAGTAGTAATGGAGGAGCTGCAGCTGCATGCATCGGAGGCCCATGCCCCTAGGAGCGACCAGCTCCTCGTCTTTGATTACAGGAGGTTAGAGCGCCAGCTCGGTGCCTTCCTTGTACCCCGACCATCCCGAGAGGACATGCGCCACCTCACCTTCTCATTCGCCAACATCATGGCACAGCCTGCCAGGGGAGAGCCCCTCTCCCTAGAATACCTCATCTAGAGTGCCACAATAATGCTCCCATTCGGTCTCCGCAATGCCACAGAGACCGTTGACCACCCTATGGCGCAACACACGCATCCATCCCCCACGAACGACGAGTTCATGGGGATGACCAAATATGTCATGGAGTCTTTCCATGACCTCCTCACAAGAGAATCGGAGTCACCCTCTAGCTCTAACTCTAGCAGGGGGTGCCATCACCCCTCTCGTGAGTGTTTCATGGCACATACCCCCGAGGGACACATTGAAAGAATCCATGAGGATGAGGCTACCCCAACGAATGACCTCGACGATGAGGTCAGGGGGATGTAGGGGCCCCACCTTGCATATGGGTGGAGTAGCTGAAAGCCTGACACCAAGACCTCAAGGAAGCATGACTCTAGCTCGAGCAAGAACTCACGGAGCTCGATTGAGAGATCAAGCGCCACGGAACCGGTGGGCATGCACGCACCATGGCCCGTGATGTGAACCGGAGGATCATCGATGACGATGAAGCACTCCCACATTTTGCCTGGGCGAGACAGAACATCGCCGCTACTATGGCCTTGCTCCGAGGTCTTTTGGGGCCTGCAACACCCAAAGACTGTCGGGCCCATCGCAAGATTCGCACGCTACTTGAGTGTGCGGTGGCACAGCAGGCCAAGAGCTCGCTGTCTCGGCGATGTGAGCTCGACACCGGCTAGCGCATGCCCTCGAAGCGACCCAACAAGTACGTGTCAGTCCACCAGGCGCCACAAGGTGGCATGTTGTGCATCGCAATCCTGGTACATGAGCGTCTCAGCCGGAACCGTGACACGCGTGACACCCTCAACGCCCGTAGGCGTGCCCACGGTGATCCGAGGGAGGGAGCTAGCCATGGCTACCACCCACATCATGGAGGATGCTACGACAGCAGCAAGGACCTATGCCCAAGCCCTGGCTTGCCTTGACCTTAGGCCTTCAGCTGACACATCCTCAATGCCGCCTTCCCACCATGGCACCAACCACCAATCAACATCCTGAAATACTCTAGGGAAATGAACCACAGACTATGGCTTAAGGATTATCGGCTTGATTGCCAAGCCGATGGAGCGAATAATGATGATTTCATTATCCGCAACCTTCCATTGTTCTGGGCCAATTTGCCATGAACATGGTTGGAACACCTTCTACCCAATAGAATCCAAGCGTCTTGGGTACCCATGGGATCTAAAAAACTCTCAGCAGAAGGCTGGAGAAACCCTTTGTGGATACATCCGACGCTTCTCTCGATAGTGCAATGAGCTGCCCAATGTCGCTGACGCCGATGTTATAGGCGCCTTCCTATCTGGGACCACCTGCGAGTCCCTGGTTCACAAGCTAGGATGTAAGGGTCCGTGAACCACCAAGGTGCTCCTCGACATCACCACTAGCCATGCCTCGGGAGAGGAGGCAGTTGGAGTGATCTTTGATCACCTCAAAGGCAAGGCAAAGCGGGACAAAGACGCCGGTGAGGGCAGCTCCAAGCGTCCCAACTAGAAGAAGAATAGGCAGCGATGCGAGGGCTCGCTCGTGGCCATTGCTGACCGTAAAGGGGTCGGAAGCCCACCGAGGGTACCCTGATCCACTTCGAGGAGCTAATCGAAGGGCCATGCTCGAACCATTCTTTGCCTATCGAGCACCTATACTAGGACTGTGACCTCTTGAAGCAGTTCTTGTCTGGAGGCTCCAACAAGGGGAGCATAGGAAGGAGCCCAGCTCGATGAAGCACGTGATGTTGCCCTCCTCCACTCGGCCAAATACCAGCAAGCATTGCGCTGATACCATAGCCGTCGAGTGTGGGGTCGGGCCTTCACCATCAAAGACCTGGTCCTCTGCCTCATCTAGAGCAGCAAGGACTGCCATAAGCTCTCTCTACCGTGGGAGGGACCGTACGTCATCACGGATGTGCTTCGATAGGGCGCCTACAAGCTCAAGACCATCGATGGCGGAGTCTTCGTCAATGCCTAGAACATCGAGCAGCTATATCGCTTTTACCCTTAATAAACACATACTTTCTCTTATTAGTTTCACTATCAAACTCCTCGACCCTTAGTGACACCTGACCCCAACAATGGTGGGGGTTAGGCCTCACTCGGGGGCTAATAAGAGCATACCTATCTGGTAGACATTCTCTATACCCGACCCTCTCTCATGTTAAGGCCTAGAAGCGAGGTTTGTGGAAATGAACACTGAGTAAAACTGGTCAGACTGCAAGAAACCTACACCTCGGCGGCTATGGCGCCTTTGCTCACCAGCGTGATCAGAGTTTTTTTGATACCGCGGGCTTTTTTGGCCTTAGTCACAAAAAGTGTCAGTGCGCATCTAAGAGTTTATCCACCTAGCCAACTTTCTTTGTGCCCGACCCCCTATCATGTTAAGACCTAGGAGCTAGGGTTGCATGAACAAGCTTTGAGTATAACTGGTCAGACTGTGAGAAACATACGCCCTAGCAGCTACAACACATTTTCTCACCAGCGTCATTAGAATTTGCTCACCCACACCCCGAGCTTTATGACCTTAATGATGGAAAGGGTGGGAATGCACTAACCTTTTTATACAAAAAGGGGAGAAGGGCTAAAAAGCTATTTGGCTATAATGAAATTTAAGAGCTTGTCCATTTAATACAAGTTCACCGCCTGCCTTATCTGCCTAACTGAATTCTTGGGCAGGATGTTCTCATCCTCTATCTCTATAGGTAAGTCATATCCCAGAGGGTAACACAAGTGGATCAGATGCTTGGCTGCTGCCGAGAGATGGGTAGGGAGCAACAGGATGCCCCACATGGGTTATGCCAACCCTGTCATGAATGATGGACCTGGATTCCACTCGAACATGTCTGATAAGAGCTCCCCGAACCCGTCACTCATGCCATCAAGGTTTGTCCTACGCCAGCAGGTCACCCTTAATTTACGCATGTTTTCTCTTATCAATTTTGCTATCGAGCCCCTGACCCTAGCAACGGCAAGGGGTCGGGCCTCACTCAGGGGCTGGCAAGAGTATCTATTTGCTAGAAATTCTTTATGCCCGACCCCTTCTCATGTTAAAAACTAGAAGCAAGGTGTGCGAAAAACAAACTCTGAGTAAAACTAGTCAGACCGTAAGAAACCTACGCCCCAGCAGCTGTCATTTTTGCTCAATAGCGTGATCAGAGTTTTTGTCCTTGCACCCCGAGCTTTGGCCTCCACCTTCTCTAGAAGGGTTTAGAGAGGGCCACCTATAGAATCTCCATCGAGGAGAGGCCAATAGGTCGCCCAAAGTCGATCAGATAGCTCTGGCGCTGCCGAGAGATGGGTAGGTAGCAGCAGGATGTCCATGCAGGTCACACCAACTCCGTCATGAATGATGGACCCAGACACCATATGGATATATCTAGTAGGAGCTCCTCGAACCTGTCACTCGAGCCATCGAGGTAACTTTACCAACCTGCACTTTACTTCTCCAGTACATGAGCATTCATTCATCGATTCTCATGCATGTGTTCATACATTCATCTCATACATCCAAGCACTGCATATGCAATTATTGCATCACAATGCTTCACATCATGTCACAAAGCGGTAGTCATCTCATTCAACATGAGCGGCAACCGACCAAGGTTCGAAGGCCAGCCTATGAAGGGCTCTAGGATGCCTCATGTCAACTAGAGCCAAAGGAGAAAAATGTAGATGAGCCCCAGTGGCCTTGCCTGACCCCACTCAGAAGTGAACAGGGACATCTAGACCTTTCTCATTCGATCCTAACCTTGAGCTAAGCCCACAGAATCTCCATCAAGGAGAGGCCAGCGAGACACCTGAGTCGCTCTCTGAAGTGACACGGGCATCTGCTGAGAGGCGGGTTAAGGAGTAGTGGAATGCCACATGAGGGCTATGCCAACATTGTCAATGAATGATGGACCCAGATTCCACTCTAACATGCCCGTTAGCGAGCTCACCAAGCATGAAACTTGAGCCATCGAGGCAAGTGTCATGGCTCAACCCCTCTAGTTGTGAAAACCATGGACGGAGTGACGCATGAAACATGGCCCACCCCCACCGAGCCCCACAGGGCTTGGGGGCTCGAGCCACCCGACCCAAACTCGGGAATCCACCTGATCGGGGTTCGAAGGCTGGCCCATGAAGGGCTCGAGGCCGCCTCACGTCGAACAGAGCCAAGGGAGAAAATGCAGATGAGCCCCAGTAGCCTTTGCTCGACCCACTTAGAAGTGGACAGGGTCATCTCGACCTTCTCGTTCAATCCTAACCTCGAGCCAAGCCCGCAGAATCTCCATCGAGGAGAGGTCAGTAGGCCACCTGAGTCACTCTCCAGAGCAACACGAGCATCTACCGGAGGCGAGTTAAGGAGCAGTGGAATGCCACATGAGGGCTATGCCAACCCAGTCATGAACAAGGACCTGGATTCCACTCCAACATGCCCGATAGCGAGCTCACCGAGCGTGTCACTCGAAGCCATCGAGGCAAGTGATGTTAGCTCAATCCCCTCCAGGTTGCGGAAACCACGGATGGGGCGACGATCACAAAGATGAGCCGACCCTCGACCAGACCCCTGCTACTGTGCGGGGGCTCAAGGAAAGTTGGACTCACAAGGAGACCGAACACGTGGTCGTAGAACGATGGCTCAGATCCTAGGGAGGGGGTATGCACGAAAACAAGAGACGCTTTCTCCTACTAGTTTCACTATCCTCTCCTCGATCTTTAGTGACACCCTGACCCTAGCAATGGCAATGGGGTAGGGTCTCACTCAGGGGCTGAATAAGGGTATACATACACCCTTTCTGAAATAGTCGCCATGTCCGACACCCTTCCTCACGTTAAACCTAGTAGCAAGGTCTGCGGAAATGAATGATTGAGCAAGGCTAGTCGGACTGCAAGAAACCTACACCCCAGCGGCTATGGCACTCTTGCTTACCAGCATGATTAGAGTTTCCCTCCTACACCTTGAGCTCTATGGTCATAACAAATGGAAGGGTTGAAATGCATGAACCCCTTTTCACACATAAAAAGGGAGGAAAAATAAATCCGTTTGCACCAAAACAAAAGAATAGACTTGGTCAAACAAAACAAAATAACAAGTTTGTTTAAATGATACACAAGGGTCGGCACTTGTCCACTGATTACAAGAATAATCGACCAACCTATTGAACTAACTAAACCCTCTAGGGGAGAACTACACCTTCAATCCTATCCGCCACATCCTACGAAAGGGGAGCCACCACCGCTTCCATCTCCTCTAGCTCATAGACCTCATAGCCAGGCATGAAGCCATGGCTCATCATTTCTAGATCGATGCTATCCCTATAGTGAGAATGAGCAATCGCGAAGGATTGATTGACCCAGTGTGAAGGGCATTCCTCTCAAGTTGGCGACCCATGCCGTGATCTTGATGGCACAGGCCATGAGCGAACTAGTCCCCTCTGACCGCACCACCTCAAGGTCATCATAGACCACTCTGAGGGTGGTGCTCAGGATACTGAGCTCATCACTCTCCGCTTGAAGATTCCTCCTCGCCTCGGTGAGGTCCATGGCCAGCCTAGCTGAAACGCTTTCGGCCTCCAACTTCTAGGTTGTCGCATTTCTGAGCTTAGCCTAGAGGGAGCCGATCTTCTACTATGCGTCATTGCACTCTAGGCAAGCCTAGTCATGCTCTCAGAAGGCCTGGTCGCACTCCTTGCGAGTCATGCCATGTTCCGAGCGGAGCCTCTCTGTAGTTTAGAGCAGCTCATCTCGCTCCTTGCGTAGCCAAGCGACCTCCGCGACATCTAGGCTAGCTTTCTTCTCTAGGGCCTTGAGCTTCTCCTCAGCCCATAGCTTCAGTTCCCTTTCCTTCTCAACCTCAGCCAGAAGGTCGAGCATTCGCTGGCGAGTCTTGGTGTCCTTTTGGAACAGCTCGTCCCGCTCCTTCCTGACCTTGGAGGCTTCCTCAACGTCCCTCCGTGACCTTGCCAACAAGGCCTTGAATGCCCTCTCGGCCTCGATAGCATGCCGACAGGTCTCAGCCACCCACAACCAAAGACCGTCCACCTCCTTGGCAAGGGGAATTAGCTCGACCACCCTCTGCTAGGAGGCAACAAGTTGAGCGATCACCTCCCCGCATAGCCACACCTCCTCGATGAGGCGGTCCTAGGTTTCCTTCTATTCACGAAGGAACCGAGACTTCCCCTGGCTACAAGCGATGAGGGACTGAAGGGAGACGATGGTCAGGATACAAAAAATATATAGAGAAAGAAAAGGGCGAGAGGCAGGATCAAGCAAATACCCGGCTGGAGGGAATGACAATGTCGCACAAGGCACCCCTGGCATAGTCCACATCTTCCAGCATGGACGTGATCCCCACTTTGAGGCTCTCTACTCCATGCTCTCGGTGGTGACGTCAAGGGTGAAGAGCATCGATGCTGGATCCTACAGATTTGTCCACCAGAGCAGGGCTTGCCCCGTGTTGGTGAGTCACTGCCTACCGACATCAGTGCTAGGGATGACTCCCACTGGTCCCAAGTGCTGACCGACCTCTATGCCACCACCACTACTCCCTGGGGACCCCTCGACCTTATCCCACTTCGTTCATCCCACACCAAGGCACCATCGCTTGAGCTACCGAATGGTGTGGGTCATGCCGGTGCCTAAGGCTCCACCACAGTTACGCCCGACTGTGGCCCACCTATCACACCCACCGCCACCACCACCACCTACATCGATGGGGCCCTGATCGGTTGCATCACGCCCACGACGGTTGTCACCACGAGCATAGTCGGTAGCCCCATTTGCCCTGTCGTCGGTAGCAGTATCACCACCATCATCGGTTGCTCTACGACCTTCAAAGGTGCCCCATGAGCCCCCGCGTCCCCCCGTCCAGCTGAGGGCATGGGCGCCACCATGTGCAACACCTGTCCGATCAGAGGCACAGTCATACTGGCGCCGCTCCCGCCTAAAACAGGTGTAGCACCAGCCAATGGCTGCTGCCTCACTTGAAGGGTGATGCTTTTCTTTGGCACCAGTGCCAAAGGATTCTGCTGCCTACCAATGCTGCAAGGGATGAAAAACAAAAGTCATGATGAAATCCAACCAAAACAGGAAAACAGAGGAGCTAATAACTCACCTTAGTGCCGTTGGGCGACAAGTATGTTTGGCGGGCGAACCACCCAACCTCTGCTTCGCCTCATCAGGGTGTGGCCATTTCGAGCCCACCGCCAGCTCCTAGGCAGAGGGGCTCACTGCCCTTGACTCTTGGGGGCATGATGGTGGAGCCGCCCGCCTCTGCCGACATCTCAGGCGCAGCAGCAGAGCCGCCCACCCCCGTTGACTCCTAAGGGAGGCCGATGGTACGTCCCACTTCCGCTAGCTCCCCGAACATACCCTCCCCTCTGTGGAACGGGAAGGGTCCTGACTCCTACAAGGACAAACCAATACCTATCAGCACATCCTCATTCTCTAGGATGTCCCACTCGACATCGTTGGCTACCTCGTCATCATCGCCATCATCATCGTCATCGTCGCTGTCCGTGTCCTCCCCCCATTCCTGCACCTATAGCTTCCGCTACCTTGACCTCTTCTTATCCTCCTTCACCTTCCTTAGCGGCTTGCCCTTAGCGTGATTTGCTGCCCTCATGGATGAATCCCTCAGCAATGTTATCGGGGATCCGTGAAGATGAGGTCCCTTGGCTGGTCTCGCCCTGCTCAAAGTTAGTATCAAGAGGTTGGAAAATCCATTGAAGAGAAGGCATGAGAAAGGTAAACTTATGAAGACAACATGGCCTGGTTACGGCCACATCAGAGGATGTCCTGGCACTGGGTAGACAAAATCAAGGGGGGCACCCGCATCATCCCATGAGAGCTCCATTGCCTGCTTGATGTGTTGCATGATCTCGGAGTTAGGGAGTGCCCCCTCGGTGAGCACCGTTCCATCGAACAACACCTCGGGCGCCATCATGTATAGTGGGAGCATGCGCGACATCAACGGCGCCACCCTCCTTACATGGTAGGCCCTGATGATACCTGACCCCTTCAAGCCGTTCTCCTTGAGGATGTGGATGGTGGTAATGTGGTCCTGGATCTTCTTCTTGTCCTTCTTTGGGATGCCCCACTTCCTCCATGACTTCGGGGCCTCTTCGATCAGGCGCCCGGTGAACTCCGACAGAGGTGTGGTGGCATCATTCTTGAGGTAGAACCACTATGAGTGCCACCCCTTGTTGGACGTTGATAGCCACATCAACGGGTAATCGCCGACCTAATTGTTCTAGAGCTAGATGTCGGTGCACCCCATCGGCATGGGCAGCTCATGCCTGCCACTCTTCTCCCTCTTCTTCTAGAGGGTGACGATGAAGAAGTACCTCCACAAATCGAAGTGGGGGCCGATCCCTAGGAACCCCTCACATAGGGCGATGAACGCCGCCATGTGCTGGATCCCATTGGGATTGAGATGATGCATTTTGATATTGTAGTAGTGCAGCTAGCAACCTGAAGAAATCTGTGGGTGGGGGTCGCAAACCCATGCTCGTGGAAGTGGGTGAATGACACAACATAGCTATTGGGTGGCGAACAACATGTCCTCCTCACCTGGGTAGCAGCCGCTCCTCAGCCACTGGTCCATGCGCAGAGAAGACCATGATAGACGAGGCCCTCCATGTGCTAGAAGGTGATGTTAGAGTGGCACCACGGATCCATTTGGAGATAGGGGCAGGTGGAAGTGCGAGCTTGACTGGTGGTGGGGATGCAGGAGATAGGAAACCTGAGTGATTGGTGACGATGGTTGTGGCTACGGAGGCAAGGATGCAAGGTATGGAATCTAGGGGGTCAAACCCTTTGGTTTTATAGGGGTGACGGATGCGAGGAAACCAACCACCACCTTGATCTCCTGTGCCTACCATGATCTGCCGCAATGTCCCACCATGGGAATGTGCAACCGCAATCTCTATCCATTCCCTCGGAAAACTTGCCCAATGTTTTGCCTCTCCGACAGGCCATGACTCATCATGAGTAAGAGGAATACGGATCTAAAAGCACCTCTATGGCCTGACTAGGCCTAGGAGTTCATAGGTCAGCCCATCAACGGGTTTCGATGACCGCTCTAGGCACCTTTAGGGTGAGAGGTGGAAAGGGATGGACCTGCTAGCAGGCTAGTACCTGGGCACACATGCACCATAGGCATCCTAGCCTAGGTTCGAGTCTTCGGCCAGGTTATGATCCATGGCTTTTTTTGAAGAAAGATACTTATCCCTCGGGACCTGATTCGAACGGACCCGAGAACTATATGGATTGACCACTGAGAATCTGGCATCAGTCACCAAGCTGACCAAAGCTAGATTCCCACAAATGGGAGGCTAGGGGCCCCACTTAGACTAGCCCATTAATAGCTCACCTGAGTGCTAGGATTCATCCTTAGACAAAAGTCATGGCATGGCTCGGCGCCTCTATTTTTATCAGAAAAAACGCTTGAGGGAAGACAATCGCAAAGATGAACCGATCATCGACCGAGCCCCTTCTATAGGAGGGGGCTCGAGGAAAGGGAATCACTACCCCCAGGTCACGTTGTGGGCAACAAAAGAAGGCTAAGGCCTTTGGAGTCCCCCTATTTAGAAAAGCCTCTGAAGGACTATTCTACTCCTTCATAGGCTCGGGGGCTACTATTAGGGACCAATACTTGGGAACCCAAAGAGTAGGAGCTAATAACCATCAACATTGATTCATCTAAGTAGTCAAGAGTGTGACTACAGCTCCAACCAACCCCTAGGTGCACAAGCTCTGCCTCGCTCGACCTCTGAGGGTGGGCTCCACCTTGCCCAACATCTGGGGGCAGGCTCTACCTCGCCGACCTCTAAGGGCAGGCTCTGCCTCACCTAACACCTAGGCTATGGGCTCCACCTCGCCCGACCTCTGAGGGCTAGTTCTGCCTCGCCCGACCTCTGAGGGCTAGTAATGCCTCACCTAGCCTCTGAGGCTAGGCTCCGGCTCGCTCGATCCCTTGGGTTTGTGCTCCTGCCTCACCTGGCCTCTAGGGGGACTCCTGCCTCGACCGACCCCGAGGCTAGGGGGATCCATCTTGCCCGATGGAGACCCATACCACCGCCAACCACTCTAGATCCAAGAGATTGGGCCTAGGTCAAAGCTCTGAACACCTAGGGAGGTGACCGGCATGCCCCAATATAACCCATGGCCATGACGGGTCCATACTAGGGGATTCACATTAGGAACAGCATCGGGCGTATCGATGTTGTTCTAGCCTAACCCTCATTTGAGCACTGATAGACGCATCAGTTCACCATGATGTCCTACCAAGATAGAGTGGAGCACCATGACTAGGAGACTGATGCCTACGTATGGCGCTAGTGATGGATAGGGCCACGACATGGAGCTATCCTTGTTGATGTCTACAGGGTTGGTGGGACCCGCATGAAGGAAAAGAAGGACCCAGGCGATCCTAGAGGACTTCTTCTCATTCTCATTCTCCTCTTTTCCCTCCACTATAACCCATGCTTTCCCTTGGCCTATAAAAGCGAAAGCAGGGCATCCCATTAAGAGGACTCGGAACCCATCGAACCCTGAACCTGATCAGAACACACAAGCACACAGCCAGGAAGCGACCAAGCTCTCGGCACCCATTCGCTCCTCTCACCAGACTTGGGACTTATCCCTCTCTCGGCCATTTGTAACCCCTACTATTCACTTTTAGTGCTAGTAACACTAGCAGCAGCAACGAACTGGACGTAGGGACATTCTATCCGAACTAGTATGAACCTCGTGTCCTCTTAGCACACCATCCTGAGCTAGACGCGCAATATTAGAAATTTACTAGTCGGTGGCATTTATTTTGAGTGGAGACCTAACAAACATGTTTTTGTGTTCACCCCCAGAGTAGGAGTAGAACATTTTTTGGTGGATCTAAATGGAAGGCATGTTTTTGTGCCAACTCCAAGTGTAGGAGTAGTGCATATTTGGGTGGAGTGTGCGTGATCTTGATTTTAAAAACATGACAGACTTTTCATAAGGGTCAACAAAGCTTGACAACACTCAACACATATACAAGCAGCATAGAAGTGGAGGGTTTTTCCTAATCTAAATATATATGGCATTGGTAGGAATTTTAGCTTTGTCATACATGAACTCATCATGATTGTTTTTTTCATTTTTCAAAAGAAAATACTCTAAAACTTAGTTCCACTTTGGAACTAGATAAATAGCAGCTCAGACCATCTCATATCATATTCATCAACCACCTAGACTTAGATTAAGCATATGTTACCGACGAGTATCAAGTTCAAAGTAAGTTCTTATATCAAATCAAGTCTATCCAATACTTGAAAGAATTTTGGACTGAAAACTAGGTACTTGAAAGGAATTACAACAGAGCAACCATTTCATCATGTCCATCAAAAGTTTATTGAAGAAAAGTCTTAAACTCCCTTTTTATTTATAAGTACAACTATATTTATTTTATTCTATTGGCACCAAGCATATTAAAGAAAACTATCACACACAAATTTTATTTTATCTTATTGCCAGAAATGCTTAAAAGTAAAATGAAGCGAAAAGATACTTACCTAGATAATTGGAGATGCGTCTCCCCCAAGCTAGCTTATTCATGAGTATGTGTCTCCCCCAAGCTGGCTTTTGATTTATTTTGTTTTATAAGTTTTAAGTTTTTTTAATTATTATTGTTACCACCATAATGAACACTCATATGGGTTGTTACATGCCCCAAGATTGGTCATATGGAGCTTAAACATTTACTTGATGCAAAACTTAGAATGAGACTAAGCTGAGCCAAATTTTATTATGTAGATTTTTTATTTTCTTTTTATATATGTCATGCATACAAGTTTTCTAAATGCAATGCATAATTTAACATGCTAAAGTTTAAAAGTTATGTATCTAAATTATATGATTTTCCAATTATTATCTTTATCATTTTTAGATGCAAGACATGAATGAACATGCTAAATGCAATAAACATGGATAACTACCAAATTACCTTTCAGCGAGGGTTCAATGTTTTATGTCCTTTGAATAGGACTCCTCTTTATGATCGAGCACCTTGGTTCGTTCTTGAAGATGAGGATTCTTGTGGTGGCGACTCCAGTAGTGGCGCTTCCAATGGTAGTGCCACCTTCTTCTGTCAAGCCTGTCTTGGTTTTGAATTTGATTTTGATTTGATAGGTTCATCCTTCTTGACATGGTTTTCCTTTAAGTAGTGGAAGCTGGCGACATCTTGGTGCATCATTATTGCAAGTTTAGAACTTTTGCTTGTAGAATTTGGGGGATCGACTCCCCCACACCTTGCTCAAAAGTATGTTCTGCTCATAAAGACAAGGTAGAGATCAAGTGCATGGGCTCTGTTGGTGGAAAACACCAACAAAAAGAAAACTTTTATTTATTCTTCTCTAGCCTTATGCACATTGAAGATGATAGGTTGATGTTATGCGTATTGTTCATTCGTACAACATGGGTGATAAGATCAAAAGGATGGGGATGAATGTGGCATTTGAATACATTTGTCAAAAAAGTGGAGTTGCTTAACCTATGGATGGATTGTCCATCTTTACATGATGTATCAAAATTTACACGATTATGACAATCATCTTCCAAGGATAAGATATGAAATATTTTTAGCTCATTTAGTTAAGACTATGAAATTGAAAAAGTGGTGCTATGAACAAACTTAAAAAACAAGATATGTCGAGTTAATCAGGTTGGATGAAGCAAAGTTGTAACCCAAACATGTTTTGTTTCTTCATTTATTTGAATGGCAGGATCAACGGAAAGCTTTTTAGAAAAGGACCACTTACCTTAAGAAGTTACCTTCATCATTATAGCATGATGACACCCTATTATGAGGGGTAGATTACTTGTCGTGGTCTTTTCTTCTGCTTGAAGCTTTCCTTGCTTGAGCTATTCATGAGCATCTTGTCTCCTATGTCTCACTCCTTTTTTCTCATCCTTTTGTCATGTCATCTTTTTGTTTTTTCTTTTGTGGATCTTAGCATTGTGTTTGGACCTTTTGCTCCACTCATAGATTCTTTCCATAAAAGATTAGTGGACAACACATACCCGAAGGAATATACAAATGATTCAAAACAAGTATAGTGTTGTCATAGAACTAAAGGTCATCTTCTATGCTACAGAAAAAGTTGGTTTTTAACATTTTAGTTAACATAGAATCTTTATCCCATGTTTTAAATAATGTGCCTTTATTTTTCACTACTAATTTAAATTTTCAACAAGGATAAGGCAAAGATGTGTCAAATTGTTTTGAAGAATACCTCAAACCATGATTAATTTCCATGAATGATCTCCAAACATTTCCAACAAAATTTGAATATTTTTTTGCATGGGTTAGTCCCTATATACAAACGAATTCTATACAAGTATGTTTTGATTCAATGATTATGTTCGAATAGTATTCCAAAGCATACTTATATCAGAACAAGGGAGCTTGAAAGACTAAAGAGATTCATTTAAGTAGAAACAAGAATATGTATGGTGAACCAAAGGAGCATTTAAATTTTTATTTGTTAGAGATTTAGCAAGTTGAGCATATCATAAATGGTAGAGATGACCAAGATAAATTAGCAACATGGCCTCAGATATTTTTAAAGAACTCCACCCCCCACACTTGAATTTTGCAGAATGCAAAATTATGTTTGGATGATCTAATTGTCCTACGAATGTGATTCTATGTTGCATAATGTTTGGTTAGATATACCTTATCTTTTCCTTCTTTTTATTAAATGATTAGTGACAAACATATCTGAAGGAGGCTTATCCGATTTACCTATTGGTGTGAGCTCATGTTTTTAGGTCCTGTTCAGCTAGACCTTTCCCTTGCATGTACTATCCGATCTAGGAGATGAAAATGTGGATAGTTGCATAGTCTCCTTCATCAACTTTTCTTGAGTTTTGGTTGATTTCCTAGATTGATGAGTTGGTGTTCATTGGAGATGCAAACTCAAGTTCCTCCTTGATTGTGTTTGTCCTCCTAACGGCATGGCTGGAGAGTTGTTCTACTTTGTTTGTTAGCAATACGCTAGCCATCTTGATTGTCAAGGAAGGAACCTCATTGGTATTTGCATGAAAGCTTCATCTTCATTGACTAGGGGATGTTGTCTCTATGGCAGAATCGCCCGAAATAGCATGCTTCTAGAGGCGCTCGTCTTCCACCAGACACTAAGCACCCTAAAAGCTGCCTACATCAGATGGTTCCACTGAGCACACCCCAAGAAAGAACTTGAACCATCCATGTTTTTCCTCCAGGATCCAATAATGAGAACAAGTTTACAATACTTAGTCCATTTCATACAATAAGTGTTCTCAGAAATGCATTATTACAATACCAAGTTCATAGTGCAGAATTTAACAGCGGAATTAAATTAAACATCTAACGATAAGATACAAGTATCTGTCTGTGCCCACCAGAAGAATCCTCCACACAACAGCCATTCCTCAAGCTGCACCTGCAACAGGGGTAAATAACCTGAGTACACAATATACTCGCAAGACTTACCCGACTAGTGGGAATAATTTCCTGACTCCAAAGGATATGATAAGCTTTATGGTTTGCTAGGTTTTCTTTTTGCCAAAAAAATAATACTAGTAATGAATCCTTATGTATGTGTTTTATTAGCAGTCATGATTAGTTCATTAGCTAACCATTCTAATGTGAGCACCTATTCTAATTCAAGCAAGAGTTGAGCAATCAGATCCATTTCACCACCTTTCATCTTCTAGTTCTTACTATGGTCCTAGATCATAGACAAGTCATACTGTATTACACAGGCGATTCATCGAACCAATGTAGCCTAGCTAGGTACCCCGAAACACACACCCCGCTTGTACCCCAGGCACAAGCAGGACCAACCCACCACTGTCCTATCAAGGGGTCTAGGTCCCCATCCAAACTTTGACTCCAAGCCCCCACACCTAAGTCCCAGGACTTAGTGTGGTGCTTAGACCTCCACCATCCCCGCCTCCAATCAGTCAGTCCTAGAAAGAGCCGGAAACCCACGACAAGAGAGCAACGAGCCTTCCCTGCTCCAATAAACAAGTATGTACTCAGGATAATAAGTCTATGACCTGACTAGAGTCCAATGCAATGGCTAGTCCTTAACCAACATGGATAGGGAAAAAAGTGTAACCAAGCTATGCCTTGCTGGCCACGGGACACAACCTCTTACACCCACCAATACCTATAACATATCCCTACCCGGTCTCCATTTCCTATCACCATTTTATCATGAGAGTGATAATAATAATCACCTATTGTCAGTAATGGCAGGTTACTCATGCTACCAAAAAACCTAAGCATAGCAGCTACGCGACCTAAGCTAGTAGTACTCATAGGTAGGTATATCTATGCATGTAGTTTCAACAATAAGCCTGTAACATAAATGCACATCACATATATATATATCCAGTGATTATTCAAAATAAGGGTTATGCACTGGGGCTTGCCTTGCGCAGGTGGGGTGTCAACTCAGTCAGTCAGTGGTGGCTTTGGGACCTCCTCCTACATGAGGATCTCCTCCTCATACTCCTCGATCACCTCCTTCGAACTCATGATCTCGATGGTCACGATCTCCGCCAACTTGTTCTCTACAATGCATGCGATGATGATGCAACACTTAGTATTACGACAACAAGCAACTCTTAAAATAACAATACATCTACCAAGCTACTAAGCTAACTCTAATGACTAAGATACTAAGCTAGCTATCATTTTCATCAAGTAAAGTGTTGGGTTAAAACACCTAGCTTTACAAATGGAGGATATATCTTTATTTCTACTAATGATTTAATGTATATTTGAAACAAAGAGCATTTAACTACCCTTATGTTAAGTCTATTCTAAGCTACAAAAATTATAGTGAACACATAATAATACCATGATGATGCTATAAAAATTTAGGGTTTTGGCTATCACCAATCTTCCACAAAAATTCCTATAATAATTAACCTAATAATATTAAGCACTCTCAAATGATTTAATAGCTCCTGGTATCAGCAAATATATATATAAACTAAATACACTAACAGGTAGAGCATAATTTTAGGAACTTAACAAAATTGGTTTCACAATTTTTGGATGTCTACATGATTTTATACTAATTACCAAAGTTCAGCTCAGAAATACAAATGAAAAGCTATTTCTATTCTCCTCGAAAAAGCTAAATTGATTTCGGCCCATGCGACGCAACGTGCGCGCGCGTGAGCATGTGGTGGCCCATAGAAGAGACGTAGCCCATGCGCGGAGGCAGCCCACGACGAGGAAGCCCGCGTGCACCAACACTCTTGTAAAAATGCCCCTGGACTATGAGCAAAACAACCTGTAGTCCACGTTACTATTTCTATAGAGAGCGACTTTGCAATGGAACCCTTGGATCTTTCTCCTCTTTACAATGGAAAGGCCCTCGCCCATCCCCGCAGTGAGCGATGGCACTAGCGCTTACACCGGCCCACGAGACCCCCGCTGACCTATCTACGAGGCCGACGCTCACCTAGGGTTCGACGTGAGACGATGGGTGACGGTTGCACAAGCCAGGATGCCGTAGAAGGACCTTTCCATGACAGTGGGCACCCTATGGCAATGGCGTCAGTGTTCTAGTGAGATGCAGCAACAACAAGGCAGTAGGGGTAGTGGGTGAGCAATGAGAACTCACTAGTGACCTTACCGAGAAGCCAGCTTGGCCGAAGATGACCCAAGCGAGGCTAGCCATGTTCTCGCTGTGAGGTGAACGGCGGACCACAAAGGCACGACCACATTAGTGGCAAGGAGGCAGCACTAGAGATGCAACTAGCGTGCGCACGACAAAGAGGGAGCCAAGGTGAGCTAGTGGTGCAGAGGAATTGGGGCGGAATGAAGTGGTGGAGACTGACCACGACGTGGGTGGCGATAGGCCTTAACGGCACGGCGGTGGGGAATGCTCCAAAAATTGGGCTCAGTGTGATGCGAGTCAAGGCGGGGTGGGGGTCGGCTAGAGAGGGGGCATGAAGGCAGAGATGCGAGCATGAGGAATTGATGAGAGCTGGTCGCTCTGTCACTTCACCGTGACGCTACGCGATGGCGGCGGAAAAAGAGGGAAAGAGAGAAACGGCGCGATAGGTGGGCTTGGCTCATCCAAGCCTTGGCAGGACGCGAGCAGTGGGACTAGGAGGCCCATGTGCTGGCACTAACTGATGGGCGTGCATGCCCGACCAGCATGGCCCATGTGGCTACAGTGCCACAAATGACATGGCGACGACGGCTCGCCCACGTGCGCGTGGCAGAGGCGACAAGCATAGGGCCGGCAATAGTGTAGAGGTGCAGCAGACCGGTGTAGATGCGATGACAATGCGATAGCAGTGGCAGTGTCATGGGGTGAGAA
Organism: Miscanthus floridulus; assembly: GCF_019320115.1. Classification (NCBI taxonomy): domain Eukaryota; kingdom Viridiplantae; phylum Streptophyta; class Magnoliopsida; order Poales; family Poaceae; genus Miscanthus; species Miscanthus floridulus. Next base: position 63,259,970 of record NC_089584.1, read on the forward strand.
GCATCAGCAGTACGGACACGACGGCAACGCAGCGTGGCCATGATGGCACCCATGGCGGTAGCGAGAGGCTGGGCAGTAGGGCACCCATGGCGGCACCTAGGCACCTCAACCGGCCAAGCACGAAGGCACGGCTGACCATGCGGGATGTGACCATGTGCACGGCATGGAAAGGCTAAATGCTGATCGCGCACCCGGCACCAACCAACCCAAGATAGTGAAACACACGAATTTTAAAGCGTTCAACACGACCAAATGATTGCTTTAGGACCTAAACCATCTTCACCATGCTCAGACGGCACATCAAACTACCAAATCGAGCTATAACACTACACCACCCTTGAACCCAATCTCTCACCATAAATTGCTAAACATAGCAGTGTCTAACTGTTGGTAGTCTTGAAAATTCTATGTTTTAGAGCTAAATTTGATTTCCATTTGCGATTTCTAAGCTAGTGGAAATATTAGCTAGTAATATCATTTTTTGACCGCAAGTATTTCATTGTCATCTACAAAGTTTGTACTTCAAACTTTAGTTAAGTATCACATACTTGTTCTATAGCATTTTTGCTTAATAAAAATTGGTTTTAAACCATAAGTTATATAACATGACTATCGAATCAACTTTTGTTTCGCATTTTTGTTGATCATTTTGAGTTACATAAATTGATCTACACACTTTATCACATGCATTAACACATAAACATGATGTTCATGACATATTTTAGTAAATGTTTTATGATGTAACACCAAGGGTGTTACAAATCTACCCCCCCTAAACAAAATCTCATCCCGAGATTTCATGTGCCTAGTGTGGGAAAATATATAAGAAATACATTCCGGTTTAAACAATTACCTCAGTGAACTAGAAAGAAGGTGGGGATAATGCTTCAAGATATAACTTTCTTGCTCCCATGTTGCCTCGTCCTCTAAATATTTTGCCACTGAACTTTAGAAAACTTCACCACACTGTTTCTAGTCACTCTTTCTTTTTCATCTAAGATCTTGACAAGATGCTCAATATACGATAAGTCAGGCTAGAGGGGAAGTCCTTCAACTTCCACAACTTCATCGGGGACCCACAAACATTTCTTTAACTAAGAAGCATGGAAGATATTATGTACTACTGACAAAATATCCGGGAGTTGGATACGGTAGGCAGCAGAGCCACACCGGGCCAAAATCTTGTAGGGTCCAACATAGCGAGGGGCTAGCTTCCCACAGACACCAAATCGATGTACACCTCTCATGGGAGATACTTTGAGATACACATGATTATCAACTTCAAATTACAAGGGCCTTGTTTGCTTGTCCGCATAAGTTTTCTGATGACTTTGAGCCGCCTTCAAATGGCCTTGAATAATGCTAACTTGCTCTCGAGCTTCTTTGATAAAATCAGGCCCAAAATATCCATGATCACCCACCTCAACCTAGTTAAGAGGTGTTCTACACTTCTTGCCATACAGGGCTCAAATGGTGCCATTCGAATGCTTTCTTGATAACTATTGTTATAAGAAAACTCAACTAGAGTCAAGCATTCGTCCCACTTTTCAGGAAAAGAAATGACACAAGCTCTCAACATATCTTCAAGTACCTGATTGACTATTTCTGTTTGACCATTAATTTGTGGATGATAAGCTGAACTTCTGAGGAGACTAGTACGAAGACATTTCGAGAGTTGCTCCTAGAAACGAGAGACAAAGATTGACCCTCTATCAGAGATGATAGTAAGAGAAACTCCATGCAGGGTCACAATCCGGTCAAAATACAACTTGGCATACTTCTTGGCTGAATACCTTGTATCCACCAGAAGGAAATGAGCGGACTTGGTAAGGTGATCCACCATGACCCAAATAGAGTCATACTCCTTTGCCGTGCGAGGCAAAGCCACAACAAAGTCTATGGAAATATCCTCCCATTTCCAAACAGGGATGGGCCAGGGCTATAAAAATCCTGGTGTACGCATATGGTCTGCCTTAACTCTTTCACAAGTGTCGCATTCTATGACATACTTGGTGATATCCTGCTTCATATTTGACCACCAATACAAGTGGTGCAAATCATGGCACATCTTGTTACTTCCTGGGTGAATGGATAACTTGGAATTATGAGCTTCATCCAAAATCTTTCTCCTAAGTTCCTCACTTGACGAAACAACCAATCGGTTCTTGCACTTCACTACACCTTGATCATCAACACTGAAATGAGGACCACGCTCTTCGGCAATTAACACCTTGATATACGGGATTTCTAAAACATCTTGCATTTGCTCTATAATAATTTGCTCAAGTGAATCCGAGACTAGAGCAATATGGGCTAGCACCTCAGCATGGTTGAGAGACAAGGGTGCTTCTTCAACTTGATATGACTTCTGGCTCAAAGCATCAGCTACCACATTAGCTTTTCTAGGATGCTAATGAACCTCCAAATTATAATCCTTGATTAGCTCCAACCATCTCTATTGCCTCATGTTCAGCTCAAACTAAGTGAAAATATATTTGAGGCTTTTGTGATCCATATAAATATGCACTTTATTTCCCAACAAATAATGCCTCCAAATTTTTAGAGCGTTCACTACAGTAGCCAGCTCTAAATCATGGGTGGGATAATTCACTTTGTGCTTTTTCAGCTGGCATGAAGCATAAGCTATCACATGCCCATCCTGTATAAGCACGCATCCCAATCCAGTCCTTGAGGTATCACAATACACATCAAATGGCTTGTCAATATCTAGTTGGGCAAGAACAAGAGCAAAGGTAAGAAATTTCTTCAGGGCTTGGACAGCTTCTTCACAAGCCAGACTCCATACAAACTTGACATCCGTCTGGAGCAACTTGGTCATTGGTTGGGCTATTTTGGAGAAGTCATGAATGAAGCGCCGATAATAACCAGTAAGACCAAGGAACTAACGGATCTGATGCACAGACTTCGGAGACTTCCAATTTAACACATCTTGCACCTTGCTTGGGTCTATAGAGATACCTTTAGGTGTCAGAACATGTCCCAAAAACTATACTCGATCTAACCAAAACTCATACTTGTTGAATTTGGCATACAACTTGTGTTCCCTTAATCGAGTCAGTACTATCCAAACATGCTATGCATGCTCTTCTTTGTTCTAGGAGTATATCAAAATGTCATCAATGAACACCACTACAAACTTATCCAACTCTAGCATGAAGACTGAATTCATGAGATACATGGAGAATGTAGGAGCATTGGTGAGACCAAAGGACATGACTAGGTATTCATACAGACCATACCTAGTAGAGAAGGCTGTATTTGGTATATCTTGTGGCCGGATCTTAATTTGGTGATACCCAGAGCAAAGATCAATCTTTGAAACACTTTTGCACCAACCAACTGATCGAACAAAGTATCAATACAAGGTAAAGGATACTTGTTCTTAATGGTTACCGCATTGAGAGGGTGGTAATCCACACACATCCGAAGAGTGTTGTCCTTCTTCACAAAAATAGCTGGACAATACCATGGTGAAGAACTAGGACGGATAAAGTACTTCTCCAATAATTCCTCTAACTGCTTCTTCATTTCTGCTAGTTCTTTAGGAGCCATGCGGTAAGGACGCCGTGAAATAGGAGCAGTGCTAGGTTCTAACTCAATGGAAAACTCCACATCCCTATCCGGTGGCAACCCAGATAGATCTCCAGGGAAGACATCTAGAAACTCACAGATCACAGGAATAGAGGCAAGATCAGGAGAAGCTTCAACATGAGCAACAACTAGTAAGGCTGGGTCTGAGGGCATAAGAAGAGACATCCTATCCTCTAAAGAAGGAAGCCATAACTCAACAACTCTATGCTTAAGGTTCAACACTACCCCATAAACTCACAACCAGTTCATGCCCAGAATTGCATCTATGCCTTGCCCAGGCAGCACCATGAACTGGAGGCAGTAAGTGTGAGTGGCTAGCAATAATCCGACTGTGTTCGTCTGAGTATTAACACACAACTGTGCACCCAGAGTACTGATTCTATAGGCAATAGGAATAGCCATAAGAGATATATTGTGCCTCAGTGCAAACCCCATGCTCATGAATGAATGTGAAGCACCAAAATCAAACAACACATATGCTGGGTGGGAATCAATGGTAAACATACCAGCCATCACTGGTTCATTCTGCAAAATCTCCTCAGCCTCAGTGAAGTTGACTTGTCTAGAGCGGCTTACAGGCACCTTCTTCTTGATAATCGTCCTCTTGACCAGACGAGAGTTGGCTGAAGGCTAGGAAGACTGTGCAGGCTGGTTCTATGGACACTCATGAGCATAGTGGCCTTTCCTGCCACACTTGAAACAAGCACCAGGCTTGTTCCCCTGCCCCTGATGAGGCAGAACATGCTGTCCCTGAGGCTATTGTTGCACCTACAAAGTAGGTGCACAGTACTGAGTGGGAGGTACCTGGTAGGTCTACTAAGGCTGATGGAACGACTGCCCACCCAAAGACTGATAGGGCACCCACCTGACAACCTATACCTTCTGAGCCTGGGGGTGACTAGAAGACCCAATAATCACCCACTTGCGCTTCCACTCAGCCTGAGAGTCACGCTGAAGTCCCTCCATGGCAATAGCAACAATCATCAAAGCACCAAAAGTCTGGTAGTTCTCTGTGTATAGCTCCTTCTATAGACTGTAAGAGAGGCCACAATAGAAATGGTCCCTCTTCTTCTCATCAGTATCGATGTGGGTCCTAGCATACTATGCTAGATGGTTGAACTTGTTGACATAATCCATCACAGACATGCTCCCTTGCTTTAGGTCCAGGAACTCAGTCAACTTCCTGTTCAGCACACTAGCAGGAATGTAGTACTCTCTGAAAACAGCGGTTTAACTCCTGCCAAGTCACACGGTGGTCCACTGGCTGCATGGCATTGAACGTGTCCCACCATGCACTAGCAGAACCCAATAGCTATTGCGCTGCAAAGTGCACCTTCTGTTCTTCAGTCACAGTGAGCAGCTAAAACTTCTGCTCTAGAATACGAAGCCAATGCTCCACATCCAGAGGCTCAGCCATTGGCGTGAATGTGGGTGGGTGCGTCTTCAAGAAATCCTGGTAAGAACAGGGCCCCTCAGGACCGCGGGCACCACCCTCATTCCCACCATTGCCATTGGGGCCTCAACGGGCAAAGCCACCAATAGCCTGGGCTAGCATCTCTAAGGCACGGGTGGACTCACGCCAAGCAGCCAGCATCTCCGCCATCATCTCCACATGGGTCATCGGAGGTGGTGGTGGTGGAGCAGGAGGGGCTAGAAGTGGGGCCTCGTGGCTATCCCCATTGGTGTGGCCATTTTCCTCACCATGATCATTTTCGCCCTAGTCTTCACCAAGACCACGGCCCATCCTAGCACTGGTGCTCCCGCGACCAGACCTCAGGTTCATCTGTAAATAGATAAGAACCAACCCTTAGGGACAACCCTCTAGATTAGGAACAAGAGACTTAGAGAAATGATAAGGTTTTTATTAAAGCATTCTTTTATATTATCCTATCAATTCACTAATCCATATTATACATGTGGGGGGAGTTTAGTTTAAGCAAGATTCTCTTTTCATGATGCATGCATTGGCCTACCCATTCACTCAAGCCGGAATATAGCGGCATTCGCAAAATTTTCGGCACATCGCACACTCACTTTTTGCTTGCTAAACAATTCTTACGCAACGTAAGTTAGTGTACCTATAGAAAATTAATTAGATAAAACTAGTGCCGCTATCCTAGATAGAACATATTGCTATGGCTTATACTTATTTACATAATTTTATTGCATCCTACTTTTCACAAAACTTTTGTTGGTCAAATTTTAGGTTTTCAAAGGAGTTATGAAACTCATAGACTCAACCTGGCTCTGATACCACCCATGGCAGAACCACCCAAAATAGCATGCTTCTGGAGGCGATCGTGCTCCACCAGACACTAAGCACCCCGAAAGCTGGCTACATCGGACGGTTCCATCGAGCACACCCCAAGGGAGAACTCGAACCATCCACGTTTTTCCTCTAGGATCCAATAATGAGAATGAGTTTACAATACTTAGTCCATTTCATACAACAAGAGTTCTCAAAAATACATTATTACAATACCAAGTTCAGAGTACGGAATTTAATAGCGGAATTAAATTAAACATCTAACGATAAGATATAAGGATCTATCTATGCCCACCAGAAGAATCCTCCACAACACAGCCATTCCTCAAGCTGCACCTGAAACAGGGGTAAATAAACCCTGTGTATACAATGTACTCGCAAGACTTACCCGACTAGTGGGAATAATTTCCCGACTGCAAAGGATATGATAAGCTTTATGGTTTGCTGGGTTTCCTTTTTGCCAAAAAAACAATAGTAGTAATGAATCCTTATGTATGTGTTTTATTAGCAGTCAGGATTAGTTCATTAGATAACAATTCTATGTAAGCACATGTTCTACTTTCAAGCAAAGAGTTGAGCAATCAGATCCATTTCACCATCTTTCATCTTCCAGTTCTTACTACGGTGCTAGATCATAGACAAGTCATACCGTATTACACGACGATTCATGAACCAATGTAGCCCAGCTAGGTACCCTGAAACACATGCCCTTCTTATACCCAAGGCACAAGCAGGACCAACCCACCACTCTCCTATCAAGGGGTCTAGGTCCCCATCCAAACATGGACTCCTAGCCCCCACACCTGAGTCCCATACTCAGTGTGGTGCTTAGACCTCCACCATCCCCGCCTCCAATCAGTCGGTCCAGAAAGAGCCGAAACCCACGATAAGAGAGCAACGAGCCTTCCCTGCTCCCATAAACAAGTATGTGCTCAGGATAATAAGTCTGTGACCTGACTAGAATCCAATGCAATGGCCGGTCCTTAACCAACATGGATAGGGAAAACAGTGTAACCAAGCTATGCCTCGTTGGCCGCGGGACACAACCTCTTACACCCACCAATACCCATACCATATCCCTGCCCAATCTCCATTTCCTTTCACCATTTTATCATGAGGGTGATAATAATAATCACCTATTGTGAGTAACGGCAGGTTACTCACGCTATCAAAAAACCTAAGCATAGTAGCTACGTTGCCTAAGCTAGTAGGACTCATAGGTAGGTATATCTATGCATGTAGTTTCAACAATAAGCATGTAACATAAATGCACATCACATACATATATCTAGTGATTATTCAAAATAAGGGTTATGCACTGGGGCTTGCCTTGGGCAAGCGGGGTGTCAACTCAATCAGTCAGTGGTGGCTCTGGGACCTCCTCCTACATGAGGATCTCCTCCTCGTACTCCTCAATCACCTCCTTGAACTCATGATCTCTGATGGTCACGATCTCCATCAACTCGTTCTCTACATGCATGCGATGATGATGCAACACTTAGTATTACAACAACAACAACTCTTAAAATAACAATACATCTACCAATCTACTAAGCTAACTCTATTGACTAAGATACTAAGCTAGCTATCATTTTCATCAAGTAAAGTGTTGGGTTAAAACACCAAGCTTTACAAATGGAGGATATATCTTTATTTCTACTAATGATTTAATGTATATTTGAAACAAAGAGCAGTTAACTACCCTTATGTTAAGTCTATACTAAAGCTACAAAAATTATAGTTAACACATAATAATACCACGATGATGCTATAAAAATTTCAAGGTTTTTACTATCACCAATCTTCCACAAAAATCCTACAATAGTTAATCTAATAATATTAAGCACTCTCAAATGATTTAATAGCTCCTGGTATCAGCAAATATATATATGAACTAAATACACTAACAGATAGAGCACAATTTTAGAAACTTAAAAAATTAGTTTCACAATTTTTGGATACCTACATGATTTTATATTAATTACCAAAGTTCAACTCAGAAATACAAATGAAAAGCTATTTCTATTCTCCTCAAAAAAGCTAAAATGATTTTGGCACACTTGGCCCACGCGACGCAACGTGCGCGTGTGAGCGCACGGTGACCCACAGGCGAGGCATGGCCCACGCATGGAGGTAGCCCACGGCGAGGAAGCCCGTGTGCGCCGGCACTCTTGCAAAAATGCCCCTGGACTATGAGCAAAACAACCCGCAATCCCCATTACTATTTCTATAGAGAGCGACTTTGCAATAGAACCCTCAGATCTTTCTCCTCTTTAGAACGGCAAGGCCCTCGACCATCCCCGCATGCTCCGGTGCAGCGAGTGGTGACACTAGCACTTACGCCAGCCACATGGGACCCCCGCTGACCTATCTACGAGGCTAACGCTCACCTAGGGTTCGACGTGAGATGATGGGCGGCGGTTGCATGAGCCAGGACGCTGTAGAAGGACCTCTCCATGATGATGGGCACCCTACAGCAATGGCGACGGTGTTTTGCTGAGCTGCAGCAATAACAAGGTGGTAAGGGTAGCGGTTGAGCAACGACAACTCACAAGTGACCTTACCGAGAAGTTGGCTTGGCCAAAGATGACCCGAGCGAGGCTGGCCACGTGCGCGCTACAAGGTGAAAGTCAGACCGCAAAGGCACGGCTGCATCAGCGGCGATGCGGTGGCACTAGAGCTACGACTAGCGTGCACATGACAAAGAGAGAGCTAAGGCGAGCTAGTGGTGTAGAGGAATTTGTGTGGGGTGAAGTGGTGGAGACTGGCCATGACGCGGGCACCCACGTGATGTGAGTCAAGGCAGGGTGGGGTCGGTTGGAAAGGGGCTGTGAAGGCAGAGATGTGAGCATGAGGAATTGATGAGAGGTGATCGCTCTCTGGCTTCACCATGACATGACGTGACGGCGGTGGAAAAAGAGGGAAAGAGAGAGATGGCGCGATAGGTGGGCTCGGCTCGCCCAAGCCTTGGCAAGACATGAGCGGTGGGACTAGGAGGCCCACATGCTGGCGCTAAACCAATAGGCATGCATGCCCAACCGGCATGGCCCGCGCGGCCGCGGTGCCATAAATTGCATGGCCATGGTGGCTCACCCACATGCGCGCGGCAAAGGCAACAAGCACAGGGCCGGCAACAGCGCAGAGGTGCAGCGGACCGGCACGGATGTGACGATGATATGACGGTAGTGGTAGTGTTGCGACGTGAGAAGCGTCGGCACCCATGGTGGCAGCGAGAGGCTGGCAGTAGGGCACATGGCTAACGGCTCACTATGGCCGGCCACGGCCAAGCCCAGGCGGCTCGACCGGCCAAACACGGCAGCATGGCTGACCACGTGGGACGTGGCCATATCCGCGTCATGGGAAGGTGTAGGGTCAAAATGGTGGACTAGAGGGGGGTGAATAGTCCTTTCCAAAATTAATCACGTCGGCTAACCGAAACAAGTGCGGAATTAGAACTATCGGTCTAGCCAAGACTGTAGCTAGAGCTCACCTAACCAATTCTAGGAGCAAGGTCACACAAACCTATGCCACTAGTACTTTAAGCAACAAGGGAGCTCCTACACATGCTAGTAAGCAAAAGCACAAAGCCAACTAAGCTCACTAGCAATGCTCAATAACAAGGCAACCAATGCCAAATTAGAGAGCGCAAATACTTAGCTACACAAACTAAGCAAAGTGACTAACAAGGTTACACAAACCTAATTAGCCACGCAAGGGAGCTACTTCTATGCTACACAAGCAAGAAGGTAACTAGTAAGCTACACAAGCTAACTAGTTACAAGAGCAACTACACAAGCACAATGTATATGAAAGTAATTACAAGCTTGTGTAACGAGGATGCAAACCAACAAGAAGAACAAGGTTGACACGATGATTTGTCTCCCGAGGTTCACGTGCTTGCCAACACGCTATGTCCCCATTGTGTCGACCGCTCACTTGGTGGTTCAGCGGCTAATTGGTATCACCCGCCAAGCCCGCACGTTGGGCACCGCAAGAACCTACCCCGAAAGTGAGGGTAGCTCAATGACACGCTCAACTAGAGTTGCTCTTCGCGGCTCCCGCGGGGCGAGCACAATGCCCCTCACAAAGCTCTTCTCCTGAGCACCGCACAAGCTTCTTGCAAGCTTCAACGGAGACCACCACCAAGCTATCTAGGAGGTGACAACCTCCAAGAGTAACAAGCACCACCGGCTTGCAACTCGATCACCTAGTGCCACTCGATGCAACCTCATGATGCAATCACACTAGAATCGCTCTCTCACACAATCGAATAATCACTATCAAGTATATGTGAGATGGAGGGCTCCCAAGCACTACTACACAAGCCACCAAGGCTCTAGTGTGCTCAGCTTCTGGCCCAAGGCCGACCATGGCTTCTATTTATAACCCCACGAACAAATAGAGCCGTTACCCCTTCACTGGGCAAAAGTCGGGACGACCGGACGCTCTGATCCGATCGACCGGACGCTGGACCTTAGCGTCCGGTCGTGCGATGCACGGCACATGTCCCCTTCTTCAAATGTTGTTTGCCCGATCTCAACAGACATGACCGGACACGTCCGGTTGGTCGCGATCGGACGTAGCACCAGTGTCCGATCACTCTCTGGCCTTTCTGCTCTGCCTGTGTCACCACACATCACCCAGACTGGACGCACACAGTCAGCATCCGGTCACTTCCAGCGCCAGCATCTGGTCAATGACCGACGCCTGCACGCTGTCTGCCATCACTGACCGGACGCTGGAACCCAGCGTCTGGTCACCACGTGACCAGCGTTCGGTCCACTCTGTGAAACCCTATCTTTTCTGTATAGGGCGCCGGTGGCACCGTCGGACTGTCCGCACTCTACGGGTGGACACTCCGTCGGTGGAGTTTCAAACCCATCTCACCTTCACCGAGTTGATCCACATCAACTCCAACTTCATCTCCTTTATAAATGTGCCAACACCACCAAGTGTACACCACCATGTGTATGTGTGTTAGCATTTTCACAAATCTTTTCTAAAGGATTAGCCACTCAACTTGCCACGCCACTCAATCCTAGCGACGATGCAAAGTTAGATCACTCGAGTGGCACTAGATGACTGATATTCAAACAAGTTTGCCCCTCTTGATAGTATGGCTATCTATCCTAAACCCAGTCACAAACTTCTCTACACACCTATGACCGGTGAAATGAAATGCCCTAGGTTATACCTTTGCCTTGCGCATTCCATTCCATCTTCTCTAATGTTGATGCAACACATGCACCAACATGATCGACAATGATATGATCCACTTCATATCATCATGTGATCATATTGGTTCATCGATCTTGACTTCACTTCCTTTTCACTGTTGCCTTCGTCCATCGGCGCCAAGTCTTGCTCAAGCTTCACCGCCACGCGGTCCATCGCTCCAAAGCCTCCGACTTGCCCTTCACGCTTGCAACCGGTCCATCAAGCCAAGTCTTGTCTTGATCTTCTCCACCTTGATCACATGACTCAATGTCATGTCTCATGTGCAATGAGCTCCTTCATCATCACATGTGTGAGCTTTGCAACATCTCCAAGCCACTTTCACGTTCATGGCATATGTTGCTCACACATATGTACCTGTGGACTAATCACCTGTGTATCTCACATAAACACAATTAGTCCACCTAGGTTGTCACTCAATTACCAAAACCACACAAGGACCTTTCAGAAGGCCACGTGGTAACCGCGCACCCAGCACCAACCAACCCGAGACAGTGACCCGCACAAATTTTAAAGCGTTCAACACGACCAAACGATTGCTTTAGGACCTAAACCATCTTCACCATGCTCAAGATGGCAGATGAAACTACCAAATCAAGCTATAACACTATACCACCCTTTAACCCAATCTCTCACAATAAATTGCTAAACATAGCAGTGTCTAACTGTTGGTAGTCTTGAAAATTCTTAAGTTTTGGAGCTGAATTTGATTTCCATTTGCGATTAGTAAGCTAGTGGAAATGTTAGCTAGTAATATCATTTTTTGACCGCAAGTATTTCATTGTCATCTACAAAGTTTGTACTTCAAACTTTATTTAAGTATCACATAAATGTTCTATGGCATTTTTGCTTAATAAAAATGGTTTTAAACCCTAAGTGATATAACATGACTATCGAATCAACTTTAGTTTTGCATTTTTGTTGATCGTTTTGAGTTATAGAAATTGATCTACACACTTTATCACATGCATTAACACATAAACATGATGCTCATGACATGTTTTAGTAAATGATTTACGATGTAACACCGAGGGTGTTACAGTCTTGCAATCAAGGTTGCGGCCTTACGAGACACCGTCGATAGACCTCCCTTGATTACTGACGTCTGTTGATACGAGGATGCATGCTATGATGTAGTGGCATTTGTCATCCTAGTCCTTGTTGCCGACGTGCGAGCTGGTCTTTTTGACGATGATGAAAGCATGCATACTCTAGCTAATACGAGGTGGGTTGCATTTTGCTTCTCATCAGCATTCTAGCTTGAGTCCTAGGAAGGCTCAATGCTAGGTTATCTTTGATGTTGCTCATAGCCCGTTGATTTGTTCGTCCACTCCCATAGTTGTAGTGGTGACTTTTGGGTTTGCAAGTCCATACCAAACCATGAACAGATATAGCTTATGTTTATTCTTCCTGCAAAGTGTTAGTGGACATATGCCCGAGTGAATACAACAAATTTGCAGTATGAGTTGTTGTCTATAGGTTTTGTAATTTCATCATGCTAATGGAAGGATGGTTTTAGGATTGCTTTAGCATAGATTTTGTTTATCATGTCTTATAGCAATTTTTATGTATTTGCTACATTTTAGCATGGTTCAAGGCAAAAGATAACTTACAACAAAAGATAAGTGAATAAACTGTAATACTCACGGTTCTTCCTTCCTTGAAGGATGAGCTAGGTCTTCTTTGCGCGAAGTTATTGGAGTTCATCACATGCCTTGATTCATCTTTAATGTGAATTCATCTCTTGACTTATCCAGATTGAATTTAAAACTTTTCTACAGGGGGTTAGTCCAACAAAATAACTAGTATCTACTAAAGCATATTATCAGCTCAAAAATCAATTTAGTCACCATGTTTAATTTGATTTAGGAAAGCATTTTAACCTAAGCACCGTGCTTAATTTAAAAGCCTTTGGAAGTAAGATCAACACAACTCTTGGTTCAAAAATCAAACTAGACACCGTGTCTAATTTAATTCAGGAAAATAGTTTAAACTAAGCACCATGCCCAATTTAAGAGGTGTATGAGGATACTTCAAAACCTAAGCATACTATAGCAAACAAAGGTAGCATTAAAGTATAAAAGAGATTTATTCAAATAGAGATGAAAGAGCATGATCATGGTGAGATATATTTTATTATTATTATTACAACTAATCATGAGCCTTCATGTTCTCATATATATTTTTTGTCTTTTCTTTGTTTAATAAAGATGCAAGTGGGATGGATATATGAAAGGAACTAAACATGTTGTGGATTTGATATAAGAAAATCTTAAACAAAACAGAGTGGATGTATAGATTATTCAAAGTAAACATACAGTGGAATGCAAAAACTAAAAGATAACTACTCATTAAGTTTAAAGTCCATGAGCAAGACTATCTCACCTTTCTTGATCAACTTACCATGACTCACAAGATGGAATTTGTGAGTAGTGCAGCGTCTGTGTTTGTCACTTGAGATGTGATTTGAATTCTTGGGACGTCGACTTTTTTCTCTAATCTACACATGGTTAGAATAATATATATATATATATATATATATATATATATATATATATATATATATATATATATATATGTTTATACAAACCTGTGAGATGGCAGGGTTCCAATGTTGATGGAGCTTGAATGTTCAGGCACCCTAGGTTCTTCAATATGTCTTCTTTTCTTGTGGAGGCTTGCCGGAAGGTCAAAACAACATCTGTTGTCCTGTCTATTTCACAATATAACAGAACATGGGTAATCCTACCAAAGCTAGCGGTATGTTAATGTTCTAAATCTTTACGCCAATTGTTTCCCCGGCAACGGCGCTAGAAATGTTTGTTGATGTTGGGGAGTGCAAATATAATATTAAGGATTCCGCAAGCGCACAGAACATCAGTATAGCATTTCACCGAGAGTATTCCAGGTATCGTTATTTATATTTTACTATAGGGAAACAATGGAATAAAGATTTATTGAGTAATAATGGAATATCTATCAGTCAACATACCAGCATAGCTAAAGCAGGGGTGAATGTAGGAATTAGGCATAATGACACTTAGGGGATAGACCATTAATCATAGATGTAATAACTTGAGTGTATAGTGGGTGAGGTAGATTCCTATGATATTCTTACTACAAGTATATGTACATAGTGATAGCAAAAGATTAACTCCATGCTCATGCATAAGGGAGATTACTAAGCAAAAGCACAAACAGAGTATGATATTTCATGTAATCGGGTCCTACTTGGCCTACAAATAGGAGGTGGACTACAAAGAACTCAACAAGGTTATAGTCACCCCACGCGATCTACCACCGGTCCGAAATGCAGGGTGTATCTGTAGGCAAACCAATGTATAAGCACCATGCTTACACACAGCTGACCACTCAATCCTAATTAATCAAGGCTAGGTTGAGTGCTATTACGAACCTATGAAAGAATATAAAGATAACTTCAACTACTTCTAAGCATATAAACATCATAAGCATAACCTTGTAAATAAGAATATAATATGAAGCATTGAGGTCTCATAAGATATGAAAGTATTGATACAATGGCTTTCCAAGCCTCCTAGACTGGATCTAGAATCTAAACATGAGTCCACTTGACCCTAACTCACAACATACTAATCTACTACATTGGAGAGTCTAGACCTAATCCTCTTGGTGTGTCTTGATATTGATCTCTAATGGATTTCTTCAAAGATTAGAGATTGGAGAGATGCCTTAGGAGGGGGGTATGGGGGGACTTATATAGGAGGAACCAGGGGACCTATGGGCCCATGAATCTATGGCAACATCAAATCTGAGCCCTCGATATGAACCAACCTTAAGCAACGGTGTAAATTTGATCTTTAAGCAAAGGTGGTAGAGAATCGATGGAGAGGCTGATAGGACAGTCCCATAGGTTGGCCAGCCTAAGGGTAGCGCCGGCTGGCCCACTATCGGCACCATTTGGTCCAATCTTCAGTGGTAAGTCTTCTAGATGATTCCAGAGTCTTCTTAAGTCGGTTTAGTCGTAGATAAACATGATATGACCTGACGATTGGGTCCACCTTGTTCGTTTTCTGAATAAATCCTCCTGTATTCATAGATTCACCAAAACTCATAAAATTTATTAGTTTAAACCCCTATACATATGTTTGGTGATTGAATTAAGTATATATAGGATATATTAATGGTTTATAATGAGTGTTAACTACTATCAACACTTGTCACCATGGCAGCGGTGGCGATCATCGTAGCAGCGGTCGCGATCATCATTGCGCCGTTCTTCACGGCGATCATCATTGTGACGTAGCATGGCTTGCTTACTACTCGGGTGGCTCGCTTGATGGCTCGGGCAGCTCGCTTGGTGGCTTAGTTGGTGGCTCGGTGGCTTGCTTAGCGGCACGTATGTGCTAGAGTTTGACTCTGATAAAGTATGCCGATTCCCCCATACAAGAAGATATCGTGTCGCTACCGATCAGGTTGAAGAAATCAGCTGCGATCAGATATTTTGATCTTGAGTTGGAGACATGGAGGAGCGGCAACAAATCTATATGTGTGTGGTTGTGTGCGTGGCTCACGCACATACATGAATACATGTATAAATCCTAGTAGCTTGCATGGTACATGCATCGTTTGATTGATCGATTAGAGACCAAGGCATTGTGCACACGGCCGTATGTCCATGCATATCGATCTCTTTTTTCTCAGATGCACCTCCTTGGCCAATTGGATCATGTCGTGAAGGGTTTCGGGTGTCACGGTGCTATTGGACACCGCACAGATGTAGTGTTGTGTCGTGTTAGGAAGTCGGCTAGCTCTTGCCGATTCTACACTAGGATCATGTCGTGGTGGCATAGTGGGATGCACTGATGCTTGCAGGTGATCTAACAACGACACCGCGATCTGCCGAGCTCCGATGTCCGTTTGGGTGAAGAAAATTCTCATGCAAAAACCGAAGATGAAAGTTGATTTCACCAAGAATGTTGTGTTGAGGTTGAGCTTCATCTGGTTTGCCACGGGATCAGCACGCATACACCTACCTGGCGTGCCAACTATTGATAAAATATCATCGACAGTCCACCAAGGAGTATACCCACGATGGTAGATTGATTGGTCGAGGTGCGCATGATCAGAAACTAGATAGTAACAGAGACAAAAGACAAAAGATTTATATAGGTTCAGGCCGTCAAGATGACGTAAATCCCTAGGTCTTGTGCTATGTTGGTTTGTATTAATTGAGATAACCCTGGGCTAAGCCCAGGATTTGTATCTAGATCTCGATGTCTATGGCGACTAGGGGACCCCTGCCCCTACTTATATACTCTGGAGGGGTAGGGTTATAAGGAAAGTATCCTAATTGGCTATATGGTAGGTATTATATTTGGATTACAATATCTATAAAAGAGTCCTAGCAAATCATATCTTCTACCATCTTGTAGTACCGGGGGTATATCCCCCACAGGTAGGCTACTATGTTCATGGAAAAGAGAAAGAGAGAGGGAGAGCAGGTTGGACCGGCTTTGGCTTCGGGGTGAAAGAGAAAGAGAGAGGGAAAACGAGAAAACAAGAATGATCTTTTCTTTTTCTGATTTTTGCAAACTTGTTCAAATTCAAACAAAGTTTGAATTCAATCCACTCAACACTATTCCTACAATCAAACAAAATATTATGCACCAGCATAAAAAGGGCAGACCCAGTGCCAGAGGCTCCCACATGAGTGGGGTCTAGGGAAGGGAAAAACTAAGGCAAGCCTTCCCCCCGCAAATCTGCGGAGAGGCTGCTTCGAACCCACGATCTGGTCACTCGGTGAGACAGCTCTCACCATTGCACCAGGCCTGTCTTTCATTATGCACTAGCATGAATGCAACAAAAATATTTCTAAATCCTTATATTAAATTTTAATATTCATAAAAATTGTAATTTGACCTAGGTAAATCATGAAGATTTAAATAAATTAAAACAAGATTATTACAATTTTTAGGGTGTTAAAATAAGCAAACCATCGCTTAACAAGCATAATATGAGGTGATGCAGGCTCAAAAGGTTAGACATGGTTGTACTGTGGTAAGCAATTTTAGTTGATTAAGTTTTAACCATTATAATTTTGTGTAGCTATGTTATGCTTAAGCTTCCCAAGTATGAAAGTAATTAAAAATAGAGAAATATTAAAGTAACCAAAGAAACCATAAACCCACTATTCAATTAGGATCTAGGCCGCTCATGACCGAGAGCATGACTATTATAACAATTTAAAGACACTCTACAGAGGTTGTACAACTTTACCGATGAGTTATGTTGCCCATATGACAAAGGTGAACAGCGTCTTGACTCACTTCCAAGGTAAGTCAACAAGTTTCACGATGAAGTCTTTTGGACATCCCTCTAACAACTTAGTAGCCGCTAGGTTTTGGATTGATCTTGCAGACATAGGAACTCCCCCCTATTACTATAGCACGCTCCATCCTCGAAGTGCATATATATATAACAATGGAGGTTGTCAGTAGCATCTGGTTTTAAGAACAAAACTAGATACGCACCATATGTGAGTCCAGGAAGTTAAATCTCACATATAGCTACAAATAAGTGGTAATATCAAAAGACAATGCTTAATATAGTGTATTATTACAAGAGATACAACCTTAGACAGCACACAACGGAAAGACAACTCTGATTTTCGGGTGAAGACTCTAATCTAGAGAGACAACTGACTAGTTGATCACAAGCCTAGCTCCTCCAAACTCTAGTAATCTGGTACCTGATGAGGACATCACTACTTCATCGCATACAAGCCAAGGAGAGGAGGAGGTCTAGCATGGGCGTCCAATTCATCTTTTTCATGGTGGAAGTCTAGTCCAACTCAAGTTCGAGTCCGGCTCGGGCTCCAGGACCAGTCTGCCTTAAATTGGTCACCTAGGACGCATCTGGACTCCGTTTTTGATGATCCACATATGGATGGAAAGCTAATTGGATAAGGAAGCCAACCCAATTGGTTTCACATCAAAACCCCTTCGAAATCAACAGGAATCGTCAAAACAAGTCAGCATCCAAAATCTGTCAGGGTGCTGCGACACTGTCTTTTGCTTCGTTGGATCGTGTATCGTGTTTGAGCCCATTAAGGGGGGCGTCCAGGGGGGTTGACGCCCAAGACTCTATAAATACAAGCCGTCGCTCTCCTTAGTATTTGAGTTTTGTTTAGTTCTTGATTTCCTCGTGAAACAGACATCGTTTTGCTGTAACTGTGCCGCCAAGGCTGCTTGCTGTGAACCAGGGCCCCAGTTCTTGATCTTATTCGCCTGTGGCGATTAGTCCTTTTGAATAAAGACTTGAACTCCTTCTCGTTATCTTAAGCCTCATATTTATTTGCAATTTTAGATTGCGTTCATCCCATTCTTGCTTGTGTTCTCGATTCGCTTGCAGGACAACCTTCTCGGCGAGGTCAATCGCGTTCGCGTGGTTGATAACCAATGGAGCAGTGGTGTAATGGTTGCGGGGGTCCAAATCAATCTTGGTTCGAAGCCTAGATCATGAACGTCGAGTCTCCAACAATCGATGCTATCATACCTTTCGGAAGATCGGGCCTAGTCTACATCAAGTGGTATCAGAGACCTTGTTGCCCGTTAGGTATAACTTTGTTTTCCCCTTTAGATTGTTACTATTTTTGCATTACCTATAGTCCACAAAAAGCCAAAAAAAATATATACATCGTCACATATTCCCTGTCCTATAGCCTCATTGTGCCATGCAATTTTGTCTCTATTTCGCGTTGTTGAGTTTGTGCCCTAGGTCAAGTTCTTGTTGCTGGTTTTAGATCGTTTTTTAGTCCAGTTTGTGTTTTCCCTTTTGTTTTTCATCATAATCCGTGAACATCTCCAAGTCTTGTTGAGTTTCCTTTGTATTCATCAAACCCTAGTCCACGCCATCTTATTTGTTACACTTGTCTTCACTGTTTCCATCAAATCCTTGCTGCCGTGACCAATTTTGCGCGCATTGTTCTCGTTTTGTCCTCTAATTCAGAGTCCGTTTTTAAAACTGGTCTAGTTTTCGCATACGAACTCGGATTTCGACGTTCCATATATCAAAATCGATCAGAAAATTTTTTTGGATCCATCCATCCCCAGACTTGCTGGGGTTGGAGATTTTTATTTTGGTCAAAAAGTGGTCACAAGATCCTCTTTTCGTGGTCACAAGGTCTTTGTCGATTTCGAGCACGTCTTCTGAAGATTCCATAGGCCACGTCTTTCACTTATTTAAGCTCATATTTTCTGTGGTTACTTCTTTTGTGCTCCTAAGTGAAGAAAAAATATAAAAAAAATAAAAAGAAAAAGTCGAAGAATCCCAAAAAAACAACGACAGCCCAAAAATAGAGAAAAAAGAGAGGGGCAAAAGTGGAACAATATCTAGAGGAGCACATAGAGAGCGCCATTTGAGCTGTGTTTGCGTGTGCTGATTTCTACCTTGTTCCTAATCATATTCTTGCTGTTCACACCACTTGATACATCTGGTACTTGAAACGTGAGTAGGCCAGCAACTAAGACAAGTACTTGGGATACTTATTCAGCTTTGCTATTCAGTTGTGAATATTGTTTTTCCTTGCTACTATATTGTGCCTGTCCAAGCTCCACTTTCTTCTAACCAAGTACAGGTTCGCCTTGCAACTGTTACACTCAAGCTACAATGGTATCACAGTCACCGACCGATTGCACCGCCTGTTGCTTTGGTAAGAACACTTGTAAGACCGTGGTAAGATGCTTGAGAGTTGAGTGCCTTATTTTTCCTTGTCCACAACCTAAGTAGTTGGTAGGGATAATACTATTTGTGTTGTCTTTTCCTTTCTACTAACCATGTCAGGAAAAGCCGGAGGCAGTGGCCAAGGAAACGAGGATGCACCTACGGATTTCAATGACTATGTTTCTAAGAATGAGCTTCATGCCATTCTTGATGACAAGTTCAATGAGATCCTTCAACAAATCACCAATTTGGCCAAGAGGATTGAAGATGTTGATAACCAACAGAGCAGTGGTGTAATGGTTGCGGGGGTCCGAATCAATCTTGGTTCGAAGCCTAGATTGTGAACATCGAGTCTCCACCAATCGACGCTATCATACCTTTCGAAAGATCGGGCCTAGTCTACATCAGTACCCATCCAGGATTTTTATCTAAATAGTTGAAAAATAAAGCAAGCGTAAGTACATGTCGTACTCAACAAATATAACATGGGGTTCATGAGGCTCAAAAGGCTAGCACTGGTTTAACTACGATTAGCTTTTAATGAGTCATCTTTTAGCAATTAGGTGTCAACAAGTTTATTCACAAACCCATATAAACACATGATCAGGTAAACATGAATAATGAATAGCATAAACAGTAATCATTAGTGAGCATCTTTATCATCAGTGTTCATCATCTATTCCATAAGGGTTCCAAGGCCGCTCGTGACCATGAGCACAGCTGATATACCAGTTTTACACTCTGCAGAGGTTGTACAGTTTCACTGTGAGTCGTGATACCCAGATGCCCGGGTTAATTACTCCCAAAACACTTCTAAGGTGAGCAGGCAGGGTACACTATGAAGCCTTTCAAAGGTTCGTCTAACAAGTAAGGGCCGCTAAGATTCACTTGGCAAGCAGATGTTGGAACCCCCTTGTCGAATGGCACAATTCCTTCATGGCTATACACATAAGAGTAGATGTTGTCCTATACCCATCTCATCAAGTCCTTCTTGAGCCAAAAAGGTAACCACTAACAAGCTAGAAAAGGTCTCATACTTGACTAAAGCTAGAGCCATGTAGCCCTCATAGTTGTACTGTAAGTCTCGGATGATCACTTATAGATAAGTCCTTAGGGAGAGGAATCTAGAGCACCATAATAATAGCCCAATGCTCTAGCCCCCTTGTTCCATGTTGCTAAAAAACATGTTTTAGTGTTTATTGCATATACCATTAGTCAAGTTACAAGATCATGGTTTTAGTTGAGCACTAGCATCATACTTCCCAATGCAATAACCTAAAGGTGTCAAAGAATCCAGGATATCAAATAGCTAGAAAAATTACTTTGGTTGTTAAGGTAGACACATGCAGTATGAATTAAATGATATTAAGGTGAATAGGACAACAAGGTAGATCCCATGCTATACTTGCCTTAAACTTAGATCCTTCTTCTATTGAATTGTAACCTCCAAAGGACTTCTTCTGGATAATCCACTTCTTTTATATCACCAACGCAAAGCTCACTGACTGGACAAGATCATAACGCACCGCACAAGCATCCATGTAATCATACACAAAGCAAACATTAGAACTAAATTAGAATAGTACACCAAACATATGAAACAACAAGTGAAAAGGTTTTAAAGATGTTCTACACATTGCTATGAACACACAGACGCGAAAAGCACTCTAATCGGAGCTATACGAAAAGTTATGAAATAAACAAGATTTCCTTTAATAAAATAATAGATTAAATCTAACCTCGAATTTCAAAAGTTGAAAATATATTTAACAGTATCTTGAACATGTAGATTACTCAATTACAAATCTAATGCAACTTGAACGGATCAAATCGGAGTTAAAACGGAGAAGTTATGGCCTAAAGAAAATAGTGGCAAAACTGTAAATAGATGAAAGCGTATTTTGAATCTAATAGAGGGAATCTACACTTTCTAGAAAAAGAAAATGTATTCTGGAAGTACGCCTTGGACCATGGGTTCAAATCTACAAATGTGTGAGGGTTCTTTTGCAAAACTACCGGCCAAAACGGTACTGGTGAATATCGGCCGTTGGATCGATGATGGACGATTGGAAATAGATCAGAGAGAGAGAGTGGACCGGTGGTGAGCTCAGGCGACGGCGCCATGGCCAGAGACGGTGAGACCTCACCAGAGTTCACGGGAATCGGCCTAGGAGCCATGATTCGAAGCGAGAAAAACATCGAGGCGCACGGAGCGAACGGAGGCAGCGCGTGGCTCAGCGACTTGTGCTCGGTGGCGCTACATGCTAGAACAGAGGCGGTGGCTGCGCTTAGGGATGGATGGGGCGGCGTGATGCGGCACAGGGGCTCTGGCTACTATTTAAGAGGCAGGGAAGCTTGGCGTGCATGGCATCGGACGACGCCGGGCCAGCAGCGGACTCTCACGGCGGTGGAGTCCGGGTCAGCTACGGTGCGAGGAAGAAGAAGACTATCTAGCGGGCCCCACCAGTCAGCTAGACCAAGGCGCGGAGAGAGGAAAGTGGTGCGGGCGACGCTGGGCTGGCTTGCTGCGACTGAGCCGGGAAGGAGGGAGAGAGGACGAGCGGGATTGGGCCGACTTGCTAGCGCGAAGGCGCAGGGAAGGGCGAAGCTGGAGCGGCCGTGGGAGATGACGGTAGCTGGCCCACTGCGAAAGAGAGGGGAGCGGGAACGGGCCGACTGGCCTGGGAGAGGAAAGCAGGGGCAGGCCGACGGGCCGAATGAAGAGAGAGAGGGTGAGGTTTTCTTTTTTCCCTTTTCTTTTCTTTTATTTCAAAACCATCTTGAATCATTTTCAAAAACACTTTGAAACGTTTTGAATTTAGACCAAAACCACTCATTACAAAAATACAAATGCACCCGCATGAATGCACCACAATGTTGCTTAGCCTTATATTTGATTTTAATTTTAATAAAGTTTTTTTTATTTTTCTAAGTTTCAAATGCTCACAAAAATGAATAAATAAATTATTTTAAGCTATTTTAAAAACATGCAAGTTTTCGGGTGTTACATTGTCCTATACCCGTTCAGACACCCCCCTCTTGCGCCTTTTGATAACAACTAACAAGCTAGAAAAGCTCAATTTACTTAGCTAAAGTCAGAGCCATGTATCCCTCATGGTTGTACGATAACTCCTAGGTTGGCGCTTAAAGATGAGTATTTATGGAGAGAAAATAGAGCACCAAAAGAAAACCCAATGCTCTAGCCTCCTGGATTCCAAGTTGCTAAAACATATTTTAATAACAAGGTGCATATATCTTTAATCAGAGTTAATTGTATAAAAGCAAGCTAAGCATGCTACCCAAATGCATAGACCCATATAGGTAAACAAAGCACATGATAATCAATACCAAGGCAGTAAACTCTAGGCGGTTCATTGAAATATGCATATGAATAGTACTGTATTAATGGTGAATAGGTAATAAGGAGCTCATATTACACTTGCCTTTTAAGCTTGCTCAAGCTTCCTCGTAAACTAGCATATAGTCAATGCCTTCTGGTCTTCAACGCTCACAGACTGATTTTATTCTACTCGCAGATCGTAGCAACCAAGCACACCGGCAAACATACAAGCAAACAAATAGAAACAACTGAGAGTAGCACACCACTTAAGGCAAAAGCAGTTAAAACAATGTACTAAAAGTGATCTAGTTGCTAAGGTCACGAGAACACAAGAAACGCCGAGAACAATATTACCATTAAAAAGAAATGACTACCAGAAGTTTATAGTATATTATAAATAAAAGAAAAGAAAAGCCTACACGTTTGACTTATTATAGTTAAGCAAAACCATGTGAAGGTATTAATTCACATTAGCCAAAATATATTTTAATTCAAAAGCTGAGTTAAGACTGGTCATTGTATTAACATATATTATCGTATAATTTAAGTAAGTCAAATCCTATCTTTGCAAAAATAAAAGGACTTGTGAGAACACCTACTCGAACTACATATGGAATGGATTTCAAACTAAACAAGTTATAATTTCATTGGTGATAGTAATTAAACCATATTAATATTTGCATATATAAAGTATCGAAGTGTAACACCTATATTGTTTTTAAATTAGAAAACTAGTTACATGCAAATTAATCAAATTAACATTTCAATTATAAAATTCATAGCATATGATAGGACCAGCATTGATACTAACACGTAGATTACGTCGCTACAAAACTAACGAAGCAAGAACAAGCAAAATATGCTACGGATATAAAAGACGCGACATGTTAGCTTTAGTGAATTAACAAGCAAGGAGAACAGGAGATACATATTCGATAGTTCAAAGAGATCATGGAAATATGGGTACAAGAATAGTAATACGTACTTTAATAGTTCAAATTTCATGTTGTAGTGCAACAATGGTACAGAAATAATGTTAATTAAATACCACACCTTTGCATTATTACAATATGAAGTCAAATATTAAAATATAACAATTAATTTGGTACTGAACTAACATACAGTACGTGGTAGAGTTTGATGAGGGCATGCAAGGAAAGCAGCAGAACACGTAGGATAGGATTTTCCATGCCGTATCCTTCAGTGTATGATAACATGATCATGTTGATTGGTGGCTACCGTCATCTCTTCTCTCCGCGAGACGGAGGGCCTGTTTGGTTCGTACTAGAGACTAGAGATTACTTTTTAGTCGCTTTTAGCCTCTTTTAATCAAATAAGGACTACTAGATGGACTTTTAGTCTTTAGTCCACTAGTTCCTTGAGAGAGGTTATTTAGGATTAATAGATCAACTTTACAGCCTATACCCCTTCCTCTCTCTCCTCCCTCACCTCTATCAAAAAAAAAAAAGAAGAATATTTTAGTCTTTATTCAACCTTTAATCCCTAAAACCAAACATATTAATCCCTGAAAGGCCAGAGGCATGGCCCGTGGCGTCGCAGCGTGTAGGGCGTCGGCCCGGGCAGCAACTGTGTTAAGTTCGCCCCTCCGGGTCGGCCAGCGCATCTTGGCTGGGAAGCAGCACGGCAACGGCTGGCAGCGTGCATGTGAGCTCAACGTGGGTGGCCATCTTCCGGCTTCAAGACGAAATTAAGCAGCTACAGTAGCTCTAGACCGTGCTTCTTACGAACGGTACTGGAGCACCCAATGCAATAACGACGAGCGACAGTTGTGACTTGTCCCAACGAAACGCGTCAACAGCGCATGCAGGACCCTGCCGGGGGACATCGCCACTGTAGAATAGCACTTCACTGTCGGTCTCATCACTGTGGAAATTATGAGAACCAACAGTGTTGACTTTTCACTGTCGGTTCTTTACTCCGAAAACCATAAATTGATTTAGGATATGACCAAACCGACAGTGATGACAACTATCACTACCGGTTTGTGTCTCTAACCGGCAGTGGCTTGATGGCCACATATCACTGTCGGTTCTATCCATGAACCGATGGTGATAAGCCTATAGCACAAAAAGGCTGCAGTCGTCCTCTCCTTCCTCCTTTCTTCCATCCCAAGAACAGAGGCGCGCGTTTGAGCTCTTCCCTCTATTGTTGCGTCTGCTCTTCATCACGAAGCTAGCACTTGGATTTTGAAGAATGGCTGGATTTTTTTGCTTTAAGGTTAGTAACAAACATCCACTCCTTTGATTTTGTTGCTTAATTAGCTTCGTTTTGATGGCTACATTGTTTAATTCTCATTCTAGTTCTTTCTCCATTCTAGAGAGCACTTTTCCAATTGAACATTTGTGCAAGGCTCAAATTATGGTGAATCCATCGTCCAAAAGGTTGGTGTCTATGAACATATTTAAATTCCTAGTTAATTATTCCATGGTGGTCAAGATCATCAATATTAGTATGTTATGCTATAATTAGTTCTTAGAAGTAGAGTAGATTCTTTTATAATTTGTTGAGAAAATTAATCTATGTGTCACGTAACAATGTATTGTTTGGAGCTACATTGTTGTTTATGATCATGTCTCTAATTTTAGATTTATTTTTAAAATTAGTGTCTCCATTTTTATGTGGCATGGAATAGAATAATTGTTCTTCATTATTGTGCAATATTTTTTTATGGGGCTGCGTTTTTCAATTTATATGGGTATTGTTTGGAGCTACATTGTAGTTCATGATCATGTCTTCAATTTTAGTTTTTTTTAAAATAAGTGTTTCCATTTTTATGTGGCATGGAGTAGAATAATTGTTCTTCATTATTGTGCAATAATTGTTTTTTTACTATGATTTTCAATTTACAGGGCCGGGGCTATTGATATGAACCCGCTAGGGTGAATCCTGATCTTTCGATGAGAGAAGGTAGATAACTCGATTTGGGGATGAAGATGACGTTCACGGTCCGACTACTACCATCCAAGGATGCTGCGCCTTAGCAACCGATACACCACCTCCAATGGCCGTCGCGATCTTGTGGAGCACGATCAACCAAACCACTAGGGTAATTCCTACAAGCAATCGAGAAACAAGCAAGAACAAGTAGAACAAGCAACTCAATTGCAAATATGGAGATGAAAACCAATCCGAACTCACAAAGTTAGGGTTCTGAATCAAGTAGAATGGATGGTCTAGTCAACACACGCGTCTACAAGGAAGCAGCAATGGCTAAACTTTTAACAAAACAAAACCTAATTGTTCTTGGTGGCGGCTAAGGGGTATATGAAGGTGGAAGGACGACCACCAGGGTATTGGGGTTGTGCTCCAACCCTAGGACACGTCCCTAATGGACCCAACTTGATACACGACCCATTGGACCAAACAAAGGTGGCGCAGCACCATTGGACAGAAAACCTCTCGGTAGTAATTTGGTCATTGCGGCCGCCTCAGAATAGATATAGACTTGATTCTAGATCCATGTGAAAATAGACTTCATAAGGATTCCATGAAGTACTTGAACGCCCCAATCCGAGTCCGTATGCGACCGTGGTGAACATCACAAGTTGGAGCTGTCCTGGAGTCCGAATCCAGCCCCAAAACGTGTTGGATTTGATCTCTTTCTTTCCTTGGACCAAAAGTGACGTGGTGTCCAGGTGGAGGACGTTGGGAATACTTGTACTTGGCCCCCAATCAACTTCTTTGGTCCTCCATGCCTTCCATGTGTCTTTAACACTCTTTTTGATCCATGTATGTGTTTCTGAAAATGACAATGAACACACATCATGGTGCAGCATCAATTCATCAAATGTATCAAATACAATCATGGTAAAGGATTGTTTCACCTGTGAATCAAAAGTTGCTAATGTGGTTGTATCCGGGCAGGAGATGTCCTCGTCAGCTATCAATTTCAATTTTCTAATAATTAATGTACAATAATGTTTTCCAAAAATGGTACTTTTGAGTTACAATTGTTGTTCATGAAGCTCGATTTCTTAATTCTTTGTAATTACTATCTCAATATTTTTTTGTGCAGAGATGGATCGAGCGTGGATGCATCTGTCCCAAACGGACAAGCGGTACATGCATTGCGTCAGCCAGTTTATCATCGATGCCAAAGCCCATGCTGGGAATGGGAACCCTGTCTTCTGCCCATGCAAAGATTACAAGAATCAAAGGAACTTTTATCAAATTGAGGCTATACGATAGCACTTGATTACCAGGGGGTTCATGCCAAACTATACGATATGGACTATGCATGGCGAGGTTGGTGTGAATGTTCCGCAGGAAAACGATGATGATGTGGACATACCTGACGTAGCCATCCACGATGCTGACGAGGAACCCGATGTCAACACGGAACCTATGGCCACAGTTAATAATGTGTTTAGGAACACACTAACTGACGACACCGAGGATAATAATGATGGCATTTCTCAGCTGCTATGTAATGTAGAGGCCAGATGTCTTAGTGAAAGACAGCTAAGAAAGCTAGAGAAAATGAGACAAGATGACAAAACACCATTGTATAAGAATTGTTCAATGAGCAAACTGGAAGCCGACATCATGCTGTTAGAGTTCAAATTGACAAACGGATTGAGCGATAAAGGCTTCGATCAGTTGTTAGGTATAATAAAGAAAATGCTCCCAAAAAATAAGCTGCCAGAAAAGACATACTTGGCCAAGCAAATGATCTGCCCCATCGGCCTCAAGGTTGAAAAATCTAGATGTGTTCCAATGATTGCTTATTGTACCATGGAGAAAAATACAAAGACTTGGACAAGTGCCCCATGTGTGAAGCTCCACGGTACAAGGAAGGGCCTTCAGACGAGGGTACCAAGACTAGAGGAGGTCCCGTAAAGATCGTTTGGTATTTCCCTATAGCTCCTTGGGTGCATAGGTTGTTTGCATGTGCAAAGTCAGCCAAGCTGTTGCGCTAGCATGGCGAAGAGTGTAAGAAAGATACAATGATGAGGCACCCCACCGATGGGCAAGACTGGAGGACTGTCAATACTATGTTCTATAAGGACATCGGTGGAGAGGTAAGGCAACTTTGGTTTGCTTTGAGCACAGATGGGATGAATCCTTTCGACCAGGTTAGAAGCAATCATAGCACCTAGCCAGTGACGCTCTATATATACAACCTTCCACCTTGGGTCTGTATGAAGCGGTTGTACATCCAGATGCCACTACTGATCCAAGGGCCAAGACAACCTAGGAATGACATCGATGTGTTTCTGGAACCAGTGATCGATGAACTAGTGGAGATGTTTGAAAAGAGTGTGCAAGATGTTTGGGACGAGTACAAAAAGGAACATGTCATGATAAAGGGAGTACTTATCGCTACAATCACCGACCTGCCAGGTCGAGGTTCGTTGTCTGGAGAGAAGACAAAAGGCTATACTGGATGTGTCGAGTGCTTGGACGACACCGATGTGGTAAATCTACCAAATAACTCAAAGATAGTTTATATGGGACATCGTAGGTTCCTACCTAAGGATCACCCTTATCGTAGGAACAGAAAAGATTTCAATGGTACTATTGAGAAACGCTTAGCTCCAAAATATCAAGACGGGCCTGCGATACTTTGAGAACTCAACAAACTGGAGGTTGTCCTTAGGAAGGGGGACAATACAGTAGCAGCGCCTGATGGGAGCATTTGGGAGAAAAAATCAGTTTTCTAGAAACTACCTTACTGGACATTTCTGAGTGTATGCCACTATCTTGATCCCATGCACATCACTAAAAACATGTGCGCTAAAATAAGGAGAACTGAGTAGGAAGAATAAGGAGAACTCATAGAAAGGGACAAATCCTCATCATCTTGGCTCTCATGGCTACGCCAAAAAGATGCCAGAATTTGAAGCATAACTTGAAAAGATGGATCGCTTGCTGAGGAAGGTGTTCAGGTTGAGACTACCCATTAGGAGCCAAGATCGATAATATACTGTATGGGGGGGAATGTACGCCACACCGAGGACGAGAGCTTTAGCTCCACAAATCCACCCATGAGTGAACTCATCTAGAGGATCTCCTAGGTAACTAAGGAGGTAAGGCAAGAGACTCACACTTCTAATAGGGAGAAAGACGTGCTCACCCAAGCACTTAGAACCAAGGAGCACCCTAGTCGCACTAGAGGAACCGGTGTTGTTCCTTGGAAACTAGCATTCCCCAAAGAATTTCACACTTATCGGAGCCACTCGAGGGGTAGAGTACAACAGGAGGCAGAGTGTTCGAGGCGACTAAAAGAGATGGAAGACAGAATGGACGCACGGACTGTGGCGACTGTTGAAGGATGAGTCCAGTAAATTTTGTTGTCCAAGGGGTCAGGAGTACCACAAAACCCTACTCCTACTGCCTTTAGCCCATAGTTGAGGGGTCGCAGTAGCTACGGATCAACCTTGCTCGACGAAGAAGATGCGAATGTGCCTCATCCGGAGGATGGCATCACTGAACCTATCAATGTCAAGTTGTACATCCGTCAGGAATGGACAAAGGACAATGTGACACTCGGTCAGGCCTGGCCTGTGAGAGATGGGACCATTAATGGCCGCCCAATTCCACAGGGGTATACTCGCGTCACCATGATAGAATACTTGATAAGAAGTATAACAAGATACACATTGAGTACTCTGCAGCGGAAGACAGGCTGAAACTTGGTCATAACAAGGGCTCTCAAGTGGCCTGGCGCAAGCGCTTCATTAAGCTAGACCACCA
The DNA here is from genome assembly GCF_019320115.1 of Miscanthus floridulus. NCBI lineage: Eukaryota > Viridiplantae > Streptophyta > Magnoliopsida > Poales > Poaceae > Miscanthus > Miscanthus floridulus. The sequence continues at coordinate 63,289,843 of NC_089584.1, forward strand.
ATTGTCCTCTGATGACGAGGACGACTACGAGTCTTCGCCCACCCGCGATGATCACTCACTATCTCCCGACAGAGATCACTCCCCTCCACATCCCTTGCCATCACCCCTGAGAAGAAAGATGTCTCCTTCTATTCCTCCTCGTCCAACTCCATCTTCATTAGCCCCGAGAAAAGAGCAGACTCCTCCTCCTCCTCCATCTTCATTGGCCCCGGGAAAATAGAATTCTCGTCGTCATCCTCCTCCTTCTCCTCCACCTCAGCCCAAAACAAGATCAAAGGCATCCTCGCGGTCGAAGAAAAGGTCCTTGGATTCGGTCGCTAATGTTCCCAAAGTGGACCAACAAAAAAACAAAAGGCCATTCAGTGGCAGCATTACAATCTTGATGAAAGAAAAATTTACAGCACACATCTCGAAGGAAGATTGTGTTAGTTTCTTCAATCTCTGTGCCTCACTGCCTCAGTGTTTGTTGAAGTCCAAATTCGAAAGGCAAACATAGAATTAGTATGCTACAATAAGAGCCAAAGAAATACACAATAAAGATTTAAGAAAGATACAGAACTACGTCGAAGATAACCCCGAATTAACCATGGAAGAGGTCGCGAACATCTATTATGATGTACAAGGGACGGGAACACCGGCAATGAAGTATGAAAGGGGCAATCTTTTGGTTCTTGATATATGCGCCAATTGCATGAATATTACATGGCTCAAGCAACAGAGACGGAGAACTTTAGTTTTGAGGTTATTATCCATTCGCCACATGTTTTTTATTATCCTGAAGAAGAGAAGTTCGATGTCTAGTGGGAGTGCTTGTTCCAGCTATACCAGAAACGCTCTCTCAATTCACAAATGTTGACGTAGTGGACTATGTAAGTACCCTACACGCACGATATTATAATTAACTACTCTCTCAAGACACAATTGTTAACTTTTGAGCACTTTCCATGATTTTATATAGGTGTGTAGCAAAATTTTACATACTAAAAAGCAAATGGGATAACATAGGCTTCTTGGACCCCTTGCGAGTTAATGAGAAAACATGTTTAGGCCTCCATGGATGTGACGTGGAAGACCTGAAAGAGAGATTGATTGTTGTTTTCGATGAATTCAAGATGAAGAACAAAACACACATACTTCTAGCCTACAACTGCGAGTATGTGTTCTCAGTTTTTAATATTATTCTTCTTTTTTCATTAAGATTATTCGATAAGATTATGTGATTGCAGCAACCATTTCGTCTTCATTTGTGTCAATCTTGCTAAAAATCTGATTGAGGTGTGGGACTTAAAGAAAAAATAATTTCATCATCTGGATGGATGCACTGGGGGCAGTGCTTAATTAGTAAGCGATCCTAATCACACATTATTTTCTAATCACACATACCGCTTTTTAATGTTTCTCCTTTTAATATTGCACAGTGTCCGAAGAAGACATATAGGTGGGACACAGGTCCCATTCAAGGTTGTCAAAATTGAGGGGAAGTACCTAAAACAGCCGGCGGGAAACAATAAATGCGGGTTTTATGTAATGTGGGCAATACTTCGCTACATCGGCGGGAAATAAAAAAAGCAGATAAGTGGGTGTGTATAATCCCCATTTCATTTATGTCTGTTAATAATTCAACAAAATGATTTTCGGACTCCTCTTTGGATATCATCTTTTTTGAAAGACAGTGTAAGAAATATAACCACGAAAGGTTGTTAGACATGTAGATCGTCGCACTGCAATCGGAGATGGCAAAATTCATCTTAGCCGAGGTATTGAAAAAAATAGAGTATTTTTTATTGCATAATCCGTGAAGTTCAAGGATCAGTATTGCCCAGATCAGCTCACTAGATTATTGTAAGAAGTCCGAGAAGCTTGCTTCATCTTATCGAATAATTTCTTTTTTTTATTTTGAGGGATCGAGATCTTGATAAGAACATTTGAACCGCGTAACATTTGTAATGTTTAATATTGATGAACCTATCGTCTACGTAGTGTATATAAAGCGAAATCCGATTCCACGAAAAAATATAAATTAAAATAAATTATAAAACAATAAAATACGAACGGGTAACAAACCGGCAGTGATGACCAAGATGGCACTACCAGCTTGAGCCACAAACTGGCAGCATTGGCTTAGCCATCACTGTCGGGTCTTGTCACAAATCGACAGTGCTGGTTACGACAACACTGCCGGCTAAAAACACAAACCGACAGTAATGTTCAAGGTTACACTGCCGGGTGGTCTCATGAACCGACAGTGTTGGTGGAACTGAACTCTGTCGGGTTGTGTAAAGAACTGGCAGTGAAGTTGAAGAACATTTCCGGTTTATAGGAACCGACAGTGATAGCTAACCCTCATCATTGTCAGTATGGTTGTGCCAGTTCAAAATCTGATAGTGATGGGGTGTTTTAATCCGGCATGAAGTGTTATTCTGTATTGTAGTACGTACGGAGTATGGAACAGTCATCACAAAAGAATGAAGGCTGTGTTCTTTGTAGATCTACACGTAACAGACAAACAGCAGCTACTTGAACACGCACGCAATCTTTACCAGTGAAATGAATCATTCATCATCAAACGAGAACAGTGGCCCATACGGTTTTCTCTGTTTATGCTTGAGCAGTTGAGCGGCGGCGGTTTAAGGCAAATCACGTGACACTGCTACTTTACATCTGAGTTTTGTTACTCCGTAGTATAGTATACGCACGTAGTTGAATTGTAATTTGAGACCGAACCGTCCAGCCATCCAAACTCCCTGCAATATTAATGCCCTCGATCGAGCCCTCGAAATAAAGGTAGCAGCTTCCATCTTCACTCTCACTCACTCTCACATACACCAAACCTGACTTAGCCACCACCATGCATAGACGCATGACAATGGCCAAGCTCCTCAACCTCAAGACTTGGTACCAGCTCTTTGTGGACAATTTCCTCGCCATGGTGGCGGTGGCATTTGTAGCTGCCGCGCTCCGGCGGGCATGGCCAGTCAGCATCGACGATCTCGCCGGCAGCCTACGCGCCGTGCCGCCGGTCCGCATCCTCACGGCGGTCATCCTGATTGCTGGCGTGGCACAGCTGAGGCGCCTGCACCGGCCGCGGGACGTGTACCTCGTGGAGTACGGCTGCTTCCGCCCCAAGCCCTGCTTCCGGGCGCCGTTCGCCACGTGCCTGGAGCACGCCCACTACCTGCCGTACCAGGTCGACCCGGAGAGCGTCAGCTTCTCAATCCGGCTGCTCGAGCGCTCGGGGATCGGCGAAGAGACGTGCCTGCCCAACTCCTACCACTACATGCCCCCGGACCGCAGCCTTGAGGCGGCCCGGGAGGAGACCCAGGATGTCATCTTCTCCGCCGTGGACGAGGTGTTCGCCAGGACGAGCGTGAGGCCCGAGGAGATCGACGTGCTCATTGTCAACTGCAGCATCTTCACGCCCACGCCGGTGTTCGTCGACATGGTCGTCAACAGGTACAAGCTGCGTCCGGACGTGCAGAGCCTGAACCTGTCCGGGATGGGCTGCGGCGCGGGGCTCGTCAACATCGGCCTGGCCAGGCACCTCCTCCAGGTGGCGCCGCCGGGCACGCACGTCCTGACCGTGTCCACGGAGATCCTCTCGTCGCAGTACTACATCGGCAGCGAGCGCGCGATGCTGCTACCCAACTGCCTCTTCCGCATGGGCGCCGCCGCCACGATCCTCTCCAACTTGCCCGAGCGCGCGCGGTTCAGGCTCGGCCGCGTCGTCCGCAGGATGACCGCCGCACGGGACGCCGACTACCACTGCATATTCCAGGAGGAAGATGGCAAGGGCATCCTCGGCGTCCGTCTCTCCAAGGACCTCACCACCACCGCCGGCCAGGCGCTCAAGAGGAACATCATGGCCTTCGGGCCCCTCGTCCTGCCGGTCTCGGAGCAGCTCCTGGTGGCGCTGTCGCTTCTCAAGCGGAAGCTCCTCAGCTGCTGGGGCGCCAAGGTGAGGCTGTACCGCCCGGACTTCCACACGGCGTTCGAGCACTTCTGCATCCACGCCGGCGGGCGTGGGGTCATCGACGAGGTGCAGCGCGGCCTCGGCCTCTCCGACGAGGACGTGGAGGCCTCGCGGATGACGCTACACCGGTTCGGGAACACGTCGAGCAGTTCGGTGCTGTACGAGCTGGCCTACATCGAGGCCAAGGGCTGCATGAGGAAGGGAGACCGCGTGTGGATGATCTCCTTCGGCTCCGGCTTCAATTGCAGCAGCGTCAAGTGGGAGTGCCTCAAGGCCGCCATCGACTCCGACGGGCCGTGGGCCGACTGCATCCACCGCTACCCGGTGCAGCTCCCCGAAGTCGCCCTGCAGGACATCTGATCAAACGTTGTCCTGGGGTCTGCGGCATGCATGCTGCATCACGTTGGACATGCACCACTGGTCCACTGCACATGCTAATGGTAACGTCCTCGATGGCTCCATAGCATGTATGGCGCATTTCGGATGGTTTCCATCATCGATGTCCTTAGTACCGTATATGTACGTGTCTACGTGTCCTGATGTGTATGATCGATTCTCTTGGAAATAATGTACCGGGTCAGTGTTTGTTACCGCTGCACTTATATCAAAAGTTATTTGTGGCAACATCTTTAAGCTTATTTGTGAGCTCCTCCGTGAGCATTTTGTTTTTCTTATTGTTGTTCGCGTACCCAGTTTGTAACTCGTCTATGCACGAACTGGCCAGATGGGGTGGCACGGGCGGACCCCAAACCAGCGCCCCCAACCACCTTCTCTCACCCTCCCCCGCCGCCGGAGCAGGGCGCTGGCATGGCCGCGCGGGTTGCCAGGAAGGCGGCAGCGGGGCACTCCTTTGCGATAGCGTGATAGATGTGGTGGAAGGCGGAGCCACTGTTTGGGGCGCGGCAAGGTCGCCAGGTGACGGCGGCGGCTGTAGCATTCCGGGGTGGCTCCTTGCCCTAGTACACAGATCCGGTGGTCCCATGGCCGGATCTGTCGGTCCCAGGTCCAGCGGGCCCCGGGAGACGGCTACAGCGGCGGCGGAGGCGGCAGGTCCAGACCAGTAGGAGACGGCGGCCTCCCTCTCCCGCGGTGGCGCAGAGGCATGGGCGCCCCTCGGCGTGGCTGCGCGAGGGCGCCCATGGCCATCCCGGTTCATGGCGCGGTGGCGCGTGTGCAGGTGGTCTACGGACTGCGGTCGTCATCCTGGCGGCTCGCTCCGTGCCGCTGCCGATGTCACGGCCACCACGAACAACACAACAGATTTGGTGATGGCATCGACGACAAACAATCTTGGTCTTTGGCGGAAGTTATGGAGATGGCGTCCCTGACACGCACATGGATTGTTGAGCACCTTCGGAGTGTTTTGCTGAGGTTGGCGACTTTAGGTTGGCTGCGGTTAAATTTGACCGGCGCCGCGGTGATTGGCCACGCATGCCAGTGGCCTATTGTCGCGGCTGCGACAACTTGCAAAAGGCAACTCTCGGCAGTCAAGCACTGGCACAGTGTTTCGGCGTCCTCTGTGTGGTGCCGGAGGTCTGTCTTGGCCCTTGTAGCAACATGGTGCGGTGACCCGAGGTGTTTCAGTGCTTGGCGAGCTGGCAGCGGCTGAGGCTGGCGCCACAACGATGAATCACACATGCCGGTGACTCATTTGGTGTGGCTGCGACTCGCTTCGGTTACAACCTTGCTTTTAGGCTTATGGTTTGAGATGGGGGCATTGGGAGAAGTCCTTGCTCGGCTATGCTGATGCTGATAATGACGACGCCTGTGGACATAACGACGCCTGTGGACGTCATTTACCTCGTTGGAGGCATTGTCGTATGCCCTCTTCCTCATTCCGGCCTCTACCTCAGGGTTCTTTTTCTGGTTGAAAAACCTGTGCCAATTTTCGGTTGGTGTTGACGGCGTCTGCGGACGTTGTTTCCTCCTTGGAGGCATCGCTAAGTGAACCCCTGTAGTTGTTGCTACAATTTGTATGGTATCTCTGTGTTGCGGTGGTCTGTCGTGTCTTTGCTAAGGTCATGTGCTGGTTCTTGTTGGCGATGTTGTAAAGGGTTTTGTTTGTTTACTTTTATATGTACTTGTGTACTCCTTTTTTAATATATGGATCGGCAGTTTAGCCTGCCGGCTTCTCTTAAAAAAACGAGCTGGCCAGATTTGGCACTGGTTGGGAACCAGGCTTGTCTCAAACGTGGATAGATGGTCTCCCGGATTGTGTAAACATTTGTGTGGCTCGCGATTTAGCAGAGCACAGGTCCAGTAATATATGGCCATAGAGCCAAAGCTTGACTAAAAAAAAGTTGTTTGTGGCAACGTGTACTAGAGTGCCTGGAACCCTACCGTTTGCTTTCTCCTCGCCTCTCGATCAATTTCTATGTGGTTTCAGCTTTCAGCACAAAGTTAAGAAAATTAAGGCCACGATTGGCATGGCTTCTTCACGGGCTACAGAGCCGTTTGAAGCCGTTTTATGTCAAAAAGGGGTAAAACAAAATGGCTTAACATAAGAAGCCCCTTAAATCATGCTATAAGCGTAGGAATTGGCTGACTGAGCCTGGAAACGGACGCGATCATGGTGTAGCAAGCTATAGAGGCAGACCTATACTCACACTCGTTTGTAGCAGGTCTGCTGGAGAAATTGAAGTCCCTAGTGGAATCAAATTTGTTAGGTTTTCAGTGTGTCTTTGGACCGTGAAGTTGTAATAGAGCCCCTCACATGCTGGCTACCCTAGGTTTGTGTTATGTGCGATGTTCCAGAGAACATTCTTCAGCAAATGTGAATTGAATACACCCAGTAAAAAAATCATGCTATCACTGTGGCATAAAGTGGGATGGAGTCAAAATAGTGGCTTCATCTTGTCCTGATGAGCCCTGTATGGGGTTCTCTAAGAGCAAGTTTTAAGGAGCTTAACATATAGAGATATTTTGCCAAACAATTTACCAAAACGACTTTAGCTCCACTGATAGAGCCATTCATAGAGCTCAACCAAAAAATGGCTTCACTGGTGAAGTGGAGTAGTACCAAACGAGGCTTACTCCCTCCATTATTCCTTACATATTTACACTTGGTCACAAATCAAGCTTCTCTAGCTTTGATCAAATGTTATAAAAAATACACCAATATCTACAACAAATTAATTTAATTAATTATATTCTCCACTGAATATGTTCTTGTTGATGCATTTCATTGAACTTGAACATGTTAATATATTCTTCATGGTCAAAACTAAAGAAATTTGAGTTAGAACAATAACCTACAATTTGACATAGAGTAGCTCACTACCACAAATTTGTCAATTGGTTACCTTCATCGATCTTGACGCAAGCTTATTTCATTTACCCACTAGTTGACTCATTTTTTCCACTAAATCTTTTGTTAGAAAATATTGGGTAAGGCCATTTTGAGCAGTGATTTTGTTGGGGTTTTATTTGTGCTTATTCAGTCAGTCTCCAATTTGAGAGGATTAAAGGGGATTGAGAGTGAGGGGGATTCAATCCTCTAGAAGTCAAAATCCTCTATTTGGGCCTTAGCAAAAATAATAACATCATATAGTATTTACAAGGAGAGAGGTGAGCACAGTTTCGTCATGATGAAACTAGGCATATACGCTTACCAAGACTTTGGAAATAAAAGGAAACCACGCCTTCAGCTGGTTCATCTTCACTCATTTGCTTGTTGGCTTTTGCCATCTCCGGCCAAAATCCGGGGCTCTTGCACTACCAAAAACTCGATGCACGGCCTGGTGCCTACGGGCCATGTCCCATGTGTTTGGTTTGGGATGAGAAGGGATGGGTTGAACCCAACCCTGTTTTCTGGGATAGGTTGAACCTATTTTTTGTTTGGTTTGAGGATTGGGTGATTGGGTCCATCCCAATTTTTCTGTTTGGTTTGAGAATTGGGTTGGATGAGATTGTCTCTCTGCCACGTGAGACCCAAATGTCATTCTCTGCACCTTTCTTCTCCCTTCCCATCCTCAATCCTTTGTCCTGTGAGGTGCTGCCGCAGCTGCTCCCCAAAAATTGAAGCTCCCACGTGCCCAAGCACACTAGCACACAGGTCCGCTTCTTGCTCCATGCCACTGCTACTGCTGCAGCACTCGTGCTGTGAGGGGCTTGAAAGCATCTAGGCCCCTAGTTGGGTTTCGGTGATTAATGACGACACGAGATTACTGTGACTAACGTGTGTTTTGTAGAGGCAACTTGAGTTAGATCATGGTAATGATGATTGTTTGGGCGATTATGGTTTTCATGCCCCTATCGATGGAAATCGTTTTGGTTTTCAAAGGTTGGACGACAAGGTTAAGGACGGACTAGTTCTAAGTGTCGTTTGGCATTGAAGAGACACTTATATTAGTTTAGGACTTTGTTTTTTATTTGGCCATACTATTAAGGGGGTATGAACTAATAGCTTGACCTAGGTGAGTCTAATGGGTTGGTGTGGTGGACACTTGTTAAACTTAGCACTATGTAGCTCAGGAATAGCCAAAAGATAAATTGGAGTTAACCTCATTCACAAAGGATTTTGAATTGAAAGTGAATGGAGGGTCAAATGTTGACCAGACGTTGTTTTAGTGATGACTGGACTCACAGGTGTTGTGTCCGGTCAGTGTTCAGTGCGCACAGCAGAAGCCGAGGAGCGACCAGATGCAGCACAGTGATTAGAATCGAACGTGCATCTAGTCATATCTGTAGCAGTAGGGCCTCACTATTAGGGAGGACCGGACGCTAAATAGTAAACGACCGGACACCGAGTTTGTAGCGTTAGGTCAACATCAGAGAGGGTCTAGAGACCAAAATTCCTGACCGGACGCGTATGGTGGAAGTTGACCGGACGCTGGCCAATGTCAGGTCACTCCAACAGCCTTCCCTGACAAGCTGACACCACATAGCCGTTGGCTACTGATCGAACATGTCCGGTCACTTCGATCAGTGCGTCCGGTCACCACGAAACTGCTGAGTTGGACAATAATGGTTATGTTTTATAGTGGGGAGTATATATACTTCTCCTACTCATCCAACTTAGCGATCTTGCCCATTTGTTCAGCTGAGAAATACCTTTGGAGTGCAAGGGAGAGCAAGAGCCTAGTGGGGTGATCGAGAATTGATAATCCAATATTAAGGACCTCATTAGTGCGTGTGCATCCACCTTTCTCATTAGGCTTGTCTTGGTCAAGTGAGAGTTTGTGCTTGTTACTCTTGGTGAGTGCCATCAGCTAGATGGCTCGGTGGTGATTGGAAGCTTGGTGATCATCCAGCCGAGCTTGTGGATGATCCAAGTCATGGTGTGGGCGGTTGTGGGCGATTCACCGAGACGGAGTGTCAAAGAATTAGCCCGTAGAGAGCACTTTATCCTTGCACAGATCAAGGGTGAGCTACACCCTTGTGCGGGTGCTCCAACGAGGACTAGTGGAGAATGGCGACTCTCCGATACCTTAGAAAAACATCGTCGCGTTCCTCTCCTTTTCTTTACTTTGAGCATTTACATTTGAGCAATTCAATTCATGACTTTACGTTCTTAGAATGTTCATGCTAGAGTAGGATTGGAACCTAGGGTACAAAAGTTTTATGTGGTAGAACAATAGAAATACTTCTAGGCACAAGAGGGTGAAATGGGCTAAGTGTACGACTTAATTATTGAAAGAAATTTAGAATTAGTCCAATTCACCCCCCCTCTTGGGTATGTTGATCCTTTCAATTGGTATCAAACCCTCATGCTCCTTAAATTAGGCTTAACCGCCTAGAGCAAGATGTCCCACGGGGATGGACCCCCTCCTATCTTTGAGGGAGATAATTTTTCTTATTGGAAAATTCACATGGAGGCGTACCTAGAGGCTTTAGATGTTGGAGTGTTTAGAGCCGCCTCACAAGGCTTCCCAAAACCTAAGGATCCTGCCAACCTTCAAGGTGATGAGGTTCACTATGAGAAGTGGGATGCAAAGGTTGGAAAAACCCTTTTTAGAGGCCTTTGCAAGGATGCCTTTAACCATGTGTAAAACCACAAAGATGCCCATTCACTTGGTCAGACATTTGTGCGCTCCATGAGGGAACCAAGAGTGAGCGTGAGTAAGGCTATCACCTTGTGATGAAGAAGCTTAATTCATTTGAAATGCTTCCTAGTGAAAGTGCTAATGAAATGTATTCATGCTTGAATGTTCTTGTAGAGGAGGTCAATGGGCTAGGACTCACTCAAATACAACCATCCGATGTTGTGAGAAAAATCTTGAGTGTCCTCCCTATTGACAAGTATGGGCATATTGTGATGGTGCTTCATCAAGGTGATCTTTCTACCGCTATACCAACTCAAATATTGGGGAAGATCAATGCACATGAGATGTACATGCACATCACTCCATAAGATGGCTCTTCTTCCACCAAGAAGAAAGATTTGGCATTCAAGGCTAGACAAGAGAAGAGGGGCAAAGCAAAGGTTGATCATGATAGCTCTAGTGATGATGAGATTGATGATGCAAGCCTTGCTCTCATGGTGAGAAGAACCGCCAAGATGCTCAAGAAGCTAAACAAGAATGGTGTCAAGTTTGATGGCAAGAAGAAGAAATTTTTCACTAATAGTAGAAGGAAGCCCTTCTCCAAAATGGATTGCTATAATTGTGGAGATCTTGGTCATCTAGCTCATCAATGCCCCAAACCCAAGAAAGACTAGTACAAGAAGAAGTACAAGTGAAAGAAAGATGACTCAAGTGATGATTATGATGAGAAGAAGAAGAACAAGCCATACAAGAAGAAGGATGGTAAGAAAAAGGAATTTCACAAGAAGAAGAAGAATGGCAAGACCTATATTGTTGGTGATTGGCTCATGGACATCGAATCATCATGTGGCTCATTCGATGATGAAAGTAAAAATGAGAAGGAGAAGGTGGCCACTCTTGTGATTGGTTCCACACTATCTCCACCAACACCGTCATCATCATCCTCTACACCTATGCCTCATGGCCAAGGGTGAATGAAAGGTACAAAATGATGATGATAGTAGTGGTGATGACAATTCTAGTGATGATGAGAATGGTAGTGATAGTGATGAAGAATTTGAATCACCTTATTATGATGATCTTGTCAAATTATTAAACCAATACACTAAAATCATTCGAAAGACAAGAGCTAAAAATGAGAAGCTAGAACTTGAGAATGACTCACTCTTAGCAAAGTATGACATAGCCAAAAAAGCTAATGATGAGCTTAGAGAAGAGAATAAAATTGTGTCATCCAAACTCAAGGAGCTCAAAACCTCTAAAAGAGAGCTTAGAGAAAAATATGATAAACTTAAGGGGATACACAATGAGCTCACCACTAGTTACAACTTGCTAAAAGAAGAGTACACCAATCCCAAGATTAATCATGATAATCTTGTTCTTTCTCATGCGTTATTGTCCAATGAGTCGCATGATGCTACTAACAATATTGTTAAGATTGATATGGCTACATCATGTGATGACTTGATTGTTGAGAGCATTGAGCAAAGTTCTAGTAGCAAAGGCAAGAAAGTGGTTAAATCCAACAACTATGATGATTATGTCAAGCTCAAGAATGAAAATGAAAAGCTCAAGAAAGATCTTGAAATGCTATCAACCACCAACACAATTGTGATAGAGAATCTTGACAATAATCATGATATGGCTCTTGAGAATGAGATGCTTAGAGAAGAGAACAAGAGACTCAGGATGGAGAAGAATCATGATGAACTTAGAGAAGAAAACAAGAAACTCAAGTTGGAGAAAGAGCATGATGAAGATGGATATAAGTGGTATTGGGTTCTTGGCAAATCAAGAAAAGAAAGTTTAGGCTCAACATCAACAACAATACAAGTCAAAGCCTAAGCCAAAGAGATGCTTTGAGTGTGGACAAGAAGGTCACTTTGCTCATGAGTGTGAAACTCCACCACCACAACCCTTGCCCAAGCATGCTAGACCCTTTGCCTTCAATGCTCACTATATGCTTAGAAAATATTCTAGTGGAAAGATGAAAGTCATGTTCTTAGGTCCACCCAACAAGAATAGGCCTAAGCAAATTTGGGTTGCTAAGTCACTAGTTGAGAAAGTCAAGGGCCCTCATCAAGTTTGGGTCCCTAAACAACAAGCTTGATCTCTTGTGTGTGTAGGTGAACTACAAGATCGGTGGAAGTCATTGGGTTATTGATAGTGGTTGCACTCAACATATGACTGGTGATCCTCATATGTTCACCTCACTAGATGAAGAAGTAGATGGTCAAGAAAGGATTACATTTGGTGACAATTCAAAGGGCAAAGTACAAGGGTTGGGCAAAGTTGTGATATCAACTGATCACTCAATATCAAATGTGGTATATGTTGCTTCATTGAGCTTCAACTTGATATCCGTTGGTCAATTGTGTGATCTTGGCTTTCAATGTTTGTTCACCGAGAAGGAAGTGGTTGTGTCAAAGAAAGATGATGATCAAGTTATATTAAAGAGCTTTAGATACAACAACCTATAACTAGTGGACTTCACCTCTGAAGATGCAAACTTGAAGACATGCTTATTCACCAAAACATCACTTGGGTGGCTTTGGCATAGAAGACTTGCACATGTTGGAATGAGTTCACTCAAGAAGTTAATGAAAAATGAATTGGTGAGAGGCTTGAAGGATGTGAAATTTGAGAAGGACAAGCTTGGTAGTTGAAGGGTCGAGATGGCGGACTAGAGGAGGGGTGAATAGTCCTTTCTAAAAATAATTGCGTTGGCTAACCGAAACAAGTGCGGAATTAAAACTATCGGTCAAGCCAAGACTACACCCCTCTATTTATGTTCACTAGCACCTTCCAAAGATACTAATTAAGCAACAAAGGTGAGGGGCTAGCTAGAGCTCACCTAACCAATTCTAGAAGCAAGGTCACACAAACCTATGCCGCTAGTACTTCAAGGAACAAGGGAGCTCCTACACAAGCTAGTAAGCAAAAGCACAAGGCCACCTAAGCTCACTAGCAATGCTCAATAACAAGGCAACCAATGCCAAATTAGAGAGCGCAATTACTTAGCTACACAAACTAAGTAATGTGACTAACAAGGTTACACAAATCAAATTAGCCACGCAAGAGAGCTACTTCTATGCTACACAAGCAAGAAGGTAACTAGTAAGCTACACAAGCTAACTAATTACAAGAGCAACTACACAAGCACAATATATGCAAAAGTAATTACAAGCTTGTGTAACGAAGATGCAAACCAACGGGAAGAACAAGGTTGACACGGTGATTTTTCTCCTGAGGTTCACGTGTTTGCCAACACGCTAGTCCCCGTTGTGTCGACCGCTCACTTGGTGGTTCGGCGGCTAAATGGCATCACCCGCCAAGCCTGCACGTCGGGCACCGCATGAACCTACCCCAAAAGTGAGGGTAGCTCAATGACACGCTCAACTAGAGTTGCACTTCGTGGCTCCCGTGGGGGAGCACAATGCCCCTCACAAAGCTCTTCTCCAGAGCACCGCACAAGCTTCTTGCGGGCTTCAACGGAGACCACCACCAAGCCGTCTAGGAGATGGCAACCTCCAAGAGTAACAAGCACCACCGGCTTGCAACTCGATCACCTAGTGCCACTCGATGGAACCTCACGATGCAATCGCACTAGAATCGCTCTCTCACATAATCGAATGATCACTATCAAGTATATGTGAGATGGAGGGCTCCCAAGCACTACTACACAAGCCACCAAGGCTCTAGTGTGCTTAGCTTATGGCCCAAGGTCGACCATGGCTTCTATTTATAACCCCATGAACAAATAGAGCCATTACCCCTTCACTGGGTAAAAGTCAGGACGACCGGACTCTCCGGTCCGATCGACCGGACGCTGGACCTCAGCGTCCGGTCGTGCGATGCATGCCACGTGTCCCCTTCTTCAAACGTTGTTCGCCCGATCTCAACAGTCATCTGTCGACCGGACGCTCTAGCTTGAACTGACCAGACATAGCAACCCCAGCGTCCGGTCGTTTCTAGTAAGGTACCGGACATGACCGGACACATCCGATCGATCGTGATCGGACGCAGCACCAGCGTCTGGTCACCTCCAGCAACACTGCTCTGCCTGCGTCATCACACATCACCTTGATCGGACACACCCCGTCAGCGTCCGGTCACTTCCAGCGCCAGCGTCCGGTCAATGACCGATGCCTGCCCACTGACTGCCACTACTGACCGGACACTGGAACCTAGCGTCCGGTCACTACGTGACTAGTGTCCGGTCCACTCTGTGAGACCCTTCTCACCTCTGTTCCATTGCCGAGTTGATCCACATCAACTCCAACTTCATCTCCTTTGTAAATGTGCCAACACCACCAAGTGTACACCATCATGTGTATGTGTGTTAGCATTTTCACAATCATTTTCCAAAGGATTAGCCACTCAACTTGCCACGCCCACTCAATCCTAGCAATGATGCAAAGTTAGATCACTCAAGTGGCACTAGATGACCGATATGCAAACAAGTTTGCCCCTCTTGATAGTACGGCCATCTATCCTAAACCCGGTCATCAACTTCTCTACACACCTATGACCGGTGAAATGAAATGCCCTAGGTTATACCTTTGCCTTGCGCATTCCATTCCATCTCCTCCAATGTCGATGCAACACATGCACCAACACGATCAATAATGATATGATCCACTTCATATCATCACGTGATCATATTGGTTCATCGATCTTGACTTCACTTGCTTTTCACCGTTGCCTTCGTCCATCGGCGCCAAGTCTTGCTCAAGCTTCACCGCCATGCGGTCCATCACTCCAAAGCCTCCGACTTGCCCTTCACGCTTGCAACCGGTCTATCAAGCCAAGTCTTGTCTTGATCTTCTCCACCTTGATCACATGACTCAATGTCATGTCTCATGTGCAGTGAGCTCCTTCATCATCACATGTGTGAGCTTTGCAACATCTCCAAGCCATTTTCACCTTCATGGCATATGTTGCTCACACACATGTACCTGTGGACTAATTACCTGTGTATCTCACATAAACACAATTAGTCCACCTAGGTTGTCACTCAATTACCAAAACCACACGAGGACCATTCAATCTCCCCCTTTTTGGTAATTGATGACAACTCTACAAAGATATGGAAATTAAGCTCTTTTTGATTCATGTTGCTTGCCCAAGCAATTTTACCATGTGAAAATGATTTTGGACAAGTACCACAAACCCGAAATGGTAGTATTTGCTCCCCCTACATATGTGCTAGAGTGTTTGATTTTGAAGGTCGCACATATGCATAGATTAAAATTATGGGAGAGTAATTACTACTAAATGATGCTAAGGTGTATAGAATAAACCTTTGAAGCATGTATCAATCGGAGTTGCACCTTTAAGTTCATCGTTAGCACCATGGTTAGCTAGATATCACTTGAAAATAAAAGCACTAGATACCTTGTGAGATCAACATTAAAAGCAAGGTACTAGCATTACTTGAAAAACATACCAAGTGTCTAGCTATCATCCTATGCATGCTAGTTATCAAATCATCATTCAAGTTCTACAACTAGCATACACCACACAAGCATGCATATTGAATTTGAAAGCTTATGCAATGCAAGCAAGCACATGAATATGCACATATCAAATGCAATCAATCAAAGTTCATGAGCTTGCTCCCCCTACTTGTGTGCTTCTCTTGTCCAAGAATTTTGATCCATCTCTTTTCTTCAATGTTGCTCCCTCTTTGTCCATGTCCATGTCCAACCTCTACTTCTTTGAGCTTTTATATCTTATCTCTCCCCCTTGTACAATCTCAATCTCAAAGCTTTCATATCTTTGTACAATCTCTTCCCCTTTGTCATCAATTTTCATAAAAGGTGAACTTCTCATTGATGCAAAGGTATACGTTTGGGGTAGATGGTTGAGGCTTGAATCTTGCATTTTTTATGGACATCACTTGATTGTTGGAATGACACCATTTGTAAATACCACTTGTAATTCATACCACTTGTACCTTGTGTAAGGCTTCTTGAGATACCACACATAGGATCTTTGATCTTGATACCAATTTGTGTGACACCTCCCCCTATGTGATAGCATGGGTCATCCATTTGATACACTTGAGCTCTTGTAGGTGAGGGATGCATTCATCATTTGATGATCACTTAAAGTTGAGGATCACTTGTGGAACCATTTTCTTGCATGATTGATATTATGTGTAGATGTGATATCACTTGAAAGAATCTTCTAGTATGGAACCACTTGTTGGGGTTTTCAATAAAAACCATTTCTTGAACATTTGCTATCTTCATGAGTACCACTTATAGGATATCACTTGTGAGTTGATCTAGACATCATTTGTAGATTCTTGATAAAATACTTGAGTCTAGATACCATTTGAAACAAACAAACTAGATATCCATTTGCATTGTTGTCTTGTGCTTGTACTCTTATCACTATCATGAGCTTCTATGATTGACTTGAACTAAATTGATTTGCCTAAGCTTCCAAGTCCGGTTTGAACCAATGACAAGCTTCTTCACACCTCTTGCAAGGGTTATCTTGCCAATGTTGTACTTGTCACTTGTTAGCAATCCAAATTGAATCAAGTACTTGGGTTCACTAGCTCATGAACAAATTCATGTACTAACCACTAGATCAAGTAATCATTCAAACAATAGTGGTAGGCTATGAATTTAAGCATTTCATTTGTTATGCATGATCCTATAAAGCATGTACTATATGCACTAACCGCATACTAGTAAGGGATGAAATGATCATGCACATTACAATGATACCTTTGCTATGTTGGAGTAGAGGATAGTCACATGGATTCCAATTCATTACTCCAATAGCAATATGAAGTCCAATTATAAGCTTGGTGAAGACCAATAGATACCATATTGAATTTTATTCTTCACCCATATGAAATGAATACCACTTATGATCAAGTGCACTTTCTTGTTGTGGTTGGCTTGCTTTATCTTTTGATCTTTGCTTGCATGAGAGCATCAATTTGAGAATACCACTTGAAATATCATGACTAGCTCTCTTTTGGGTGTTGCTTGCTTTTCTTGATCAACCCTTTTGATTGCTTTAACTAAGCATCTCAAATGTTCCTCAGATCACCACTTCCATGTTAGCCTTCCAAGTACCACACTTGGTTTACCTACACATAGGCAGCAACCCCCTACACTAGGGAGAAGTGACCTCTCTCCAAGAATCATTCTTGATACTCACTTGAAATGACTTGATTGATTGATCCAAGTGATGGACTTAACTTGGTGAGCAAGCTTGATTCCTTCTTTATGTCCTTTTCTTTCTTTTTGTTTAAGTCATTTTCTTTCTACCAAATGATTTCCAATAGTCACTAGAACTTAAACTTCAACTTCACCTTGAGTTTGATCTTGATCTTTTAATTTGAGTACCGAATGTGTGCAAAGTACACTCCACAATCAAATAGCCTTGTACTCTTTGCTTGTCATGCTTCTAGATCATCTCAAAACCAAATTTAGGTACCTCAAACACTTGTAAACATGTTTCCAACTTGAGGACCTTTCAATCAAAGTGACTCTAGATCAATCCAACATTTGTCACTTTTCTGACAGATTTTGTATCCTTCAAAGAAATAAGCATATCTCCCAAAGTACAAATCCAAATACCACTAAATTTGGTGGAGGTGTGCAATACTAAGTTACCTAGCAGATGTAAAATTTTAGCTTCATTTGACTTCAAGATTGCTACCAGATTTCAATTCTTCCACCACTGCTATATGCTGAAAACAGCTGCACTATAGCTGACAAGATCCACTCCAAAACCAAAGCATTTCTTATCCAATTCTCATGAAAATTGTACAGCATCTTATACCATAAGTCTAGAGCATGTACACCAATTTTTATGCCAATCCAATAAGTGTTGATTACTCAAACATGGCTAAGATCACAGCTCACTCAGATTTTCAATATAGGATAGATTTCAATCACTTGAGCTATACTTCATCAAATATGAATCAAACTTGAAACTAACTCGTTTGAATACTTCCATAAGACATATATCCATTCAATCCACTTACTAAATGTCATCTTATGAATTTATCCAACATAAATCAATCCAAACTTGATTACTAATCAATTATCCATTCAATCATCTCATAGCAAGCAACATTGCATATTTATCCAATTCAATCAACTCATATGCACCCAAATGAAATGATCAACAAGAGATATACCTTGGTTAGCTTATGATCATCCAACTAGCAAGCTTCAACTCAATTATTTGCAAGTCATCAAATATATCCAATGAATTACCAACAACTTGATTTATAGCACTTGTATGTTGATAGCACTTTGGACTTCACTCAATTTTCACTTGGCATTGGGTTTGGATGTGCACTAGGCTTCATATCTTGACTCAACATATGATGATCAATATGAAATCAATTGAATCAAGTCTCCAATGCTGATGGTACCTACAATCAATCATCCACTTCTTGATGGTACCCAAACAAGTTTGGGTTCTCTCAAGTTAGGAGCAACATACTTAGGCAACGCCTTAGTATGAGTAGCGGGATGTTTTGCAATAGCAACCATAGAGGTACCATTACCATACTTTCTAAGCACATTATTATCAACAATTGAAATAGGCTTAGAAATGTCACCTAGGGGACATGAATGTGCCATGTGTCCCCTTTCCCGGCATGAGTAGCACTTTCTCTTTGCTTGAGCCTTCTCTTCTTTGCTCATGTGATGCTTCTTATTGCCTTGCCTCTCATGAATTGCTTGAGCCTTCTTCTCAAGCTTGGTAGGACACTTAGAGGCAAAGTGTCCCATACTTCCACACTTGAAGCATTTGATGTGAGCATAATCTTTCTTCTCATCTTCATTCTTGCTCATCATCTTGGCATCTTGAGTTTGCATTGGATGCCTTGCCTTTCCACCCCTTCTTGTTTTCTTCTTCTTTATCATCAAATCACCACCATCTTCATGGTTGATCTTGATTTGCTCTTGGGGTGTCTTCTCTTGCTCAACTTGTGGCTTTGGTTGAGGCTTCACTTGTTGCTTCACTAATTGCTTGGTTGGGCACATTGAGGTAAGATGACCCCAAGTGCGGCACTTGAAGCACTTCACATGCCTTAGCCTGTCTTCTTATTTCTTCAACTTGAGCTTTTCTTCATTGGGGCAACCATTTGCAAGATGTACCACTTCATGGCACTTGAAGCACATGAAATGAGAGAGCTTCTCTTGTTCTTGCTTCTTCATTTCTCTTTCATATCTTCTCTTGCCCCATCTTTTGCCCTTGCTCTTGCTCTTGTTGAAGCCAATGCCACTTGTGTCATTGTGGCTTTCTTGATGATTGACTTTGCTAGTCTTGAAGCCGACTCCACTCTTGTCACCAAAGTTTCTTTGAGTCTTCAACATATGCTCAAAGGTGACTTGAGAGTTGTAGCACCTCTCTAACTTGTTGCTCAATTTCTTCACTTGTTCATTGAGCTCATTGTTCTCCTTCAAAAGGTTAGTCTCATAAGACATAGAAGTAGAACAAGCATCTATATGTGAAGAGCATGGCATTTCTAATAAATCATCTCAAGAGGTGGATACATGCTTCTTGCCTACATCACAAGGGTTAGCAACAATATGTGATTGATTAATTGACCCATGTGATGAGCTCTCATTATTTTTAAGTTTCTTTGTAAACATTTTAATGAGAGAAGCATGTTGTTCTAATAATTCATCATGAGATACAAGTAGTGTCTCATGATTCAAATTTAGCTCATCATGTGAAGATTTAAAAGCATTAAGTAATTTCTTATGTTCTTCACAAGAGTTCTTTAGAAATGAGTTTTCATTTTCCAATTTCAATGTTTTAGCTTTCTCATTTTCTAAAGACATGGTCATGCTAGCAAGTCTACTAATAAGCTCATCATATGAATCAACATGATCAACCACATTATCATTTGATACCTTGGTGTCACCTTGTGACATGAAGCAATGTGGTGATGGAGAAGAGCTTGTAGTAGCATCACAATCATGGCCCGAGCATGAACCATCATCATCAAGGTCACCATCAAGTGTGCTTGAGGTAGAATCTTCATGTGCAACACTTGTGGCGTCATCATCAACCTTGTCAAGTGAACTTGTGGTAGATCGATCATCATTGTCATCACTTGACCATGAGGTGGAGCAATCTTCCACAATCACCAAGTTGTGGTCATGCTCAACACACTCATGCACCTCATTCTTAGGCTCATCCTCCTTTTTGAATTTGCCATCATCCCATGTGGAGGAATCACCATAGAAGGCTTGGAGTGCCATCCACATATCATGAGCACTCTCCAAGTCCCACACACGTCTAAAAACATCATGTAAAGCACACATTAAATAATAAAGAGCACGATGATCAAGTTGTAAGCAATCCTCTTGTGCTTGGGTTAGGTTGTCCTTATCCAAAGCATCACGAGAAAAACCAACAGCAATGATCCACCATGCCTTAGTACCCAAATCACGGAAATGATCAAGCATATGACGTTTCCACTGTGCATAGTGTGTGCCATCAAAAATGTGTGTGTCACAAACAACTTCTAGCCCAAAGTTCGCCATCCTCTCGGGTCGGTGAAGACCACAAATGAGAGACCTAGCTCCGATACCACTTGAAGGGTCGAGATGGCGGACTAGAGGGGGGTGAATAGTCCTTTTCTAAAAATAATCGCGTCGGCTAACCGAAACAAGTGCGGAATTAAAACTATCAGTCAAGCCAAGACTACAACCCTCTATTTATGTTCTCTAGCACCTTCCAAAGATACTAATTAAGCAACAAAGGTGACGGGCTAGCTAGAGCTCACCTAACCAATTCTAGAAGCAAGGTCACACAAACCTATGCCGCTAGTACTTCAAGCAACAAGGGAGCACCTACACAAGCTAGTAAGCAAAAGCACAAAGCCACCTAAGCTCACTAGCAATGCTCAATAACAAGGCAACCAATGCCAAATTAGAGAGCGCAATTACTTAGCTACACAAACTAAGTAATGTGACTAACAAGGTTACACAAACCAAATTAGCCACGCAAGGGAGCTACTTCTATGCTACACAAGCAAGAAGGTAACTAGTAAGCTACACAAGCTAACTAATTACAAGAGCAACTACACAAGCACAATATATGCAAAAGTAATTACAAGCTTATGTAACGAGGATGCAAACCAATGGGAAGAACAAGGTTGACACGGCGATTTTTCTCCCGAGGTTCACGTGTTTGCCAACACGCTAGTCCCCGTTGTGTCGACCGCTCACTTGGTGGTTCGGAGGCTAATTGGCATCACCCGCCAAGCCCGCACGTCGGGCACCGCAAGAACCTACCCCAAAAGTGAGGGTGGCTCAATGACACGCTCAACTAGAGTTGCTCTTCGTGGCTCCCACGGGGTGAGCACAATGCCCCTCACAAAGCTCTTCTCTGGAGCACCACACAAGCTTCTTGTGGGCTTCAACGGAGACCACCACCAAGCCATCTAGGAGGTGGCAACCTCCAAGAGTAACAAGCACCACCGGCTTGCAACTCGATCACCTAGTGCCACTTGATGCAACCTCACGATGCAATCGCACTAGAACGCTCTCTCACACAATCGAATGATCACTATCAAGTATATGTGAGATGGAGGGCTCCCAAGCACTACTACACAAGCCACCAAGGCTCTAATGTGCTCAGCTTACGGCCCAAGGCCGACCATGGCTTCTATTTATAACCCCATGAACAAATAGAGCCATTACCCCTTCACTGGGCAAAAGTCGGGACGACCAGACGCTCCGGTCCGATCGACCGGACGCTGGTCCTCAGCGTCCGGTCGTGTGATGCACACCACGTGTCCCCTTCTTCAAACGGTGTTTGCCTGATCTCAATGGTCATCTATCGACCGGATGCTCCAGCTTGAACTGGCCGGATGCAGCAACCCCAGCGTTCGGTCATTTCTAGTAAGGTACCGGACATGACCGGACACGTCCGGTCGATCGCGATCGGACGCAGCACCAGCGTCCGGTCACCTCCAGCAACACTACTCTGCCTATGTCATCACACATCACCTTGACCGGATGCACCCCGTCAGCATCCGGTCACTTCTAGCGCTAGCGTCCGGTCGATGACCGACGCCTGCCCGCTGACTGCCACTACTGATCGGACCCTGGAACCCAGCGTTCGGTCACTATGTGACCAGTGTCTGGTCCACTCTGTGAGACCCTTCTCACCTCTGTTCCATTGCCGAGTTGATCCACATCAACTCCAACTTCATCTCCTTTGTAAATGTGCCAACACCACCAAGTGTACACCATCATGTGTATGTGTGTTAGCATTTTCACAATCATTTTCCAAAGGATTAGCCACTCAACTTGCCACGCCACTCAATCCTAGCAACGATGCAAAGTTAGATCACTCATGTGGCACTAGATGACCGATATGCAAACAAGTTTGCCCCTCTTGATAGTACGGCCATCTATCCTAAACCCAGTCATCAACTTCTCTACACACCTATGACCGGTGAAATGAAATGCCCTAGGTTATACCTTTGCCTTGCGCATTCCATTCCATCTCCTCCAATGTCGATGCAACACATGCACCAACACGATCAACAATGATATGATCCACTTCATATCATCACGTGATCATATTAGTTCATCGATCTTGACTTCACTTGCTTTTCACCATTGCCTTCATCCACCGGCGCCAAGTCTTGCTCAAGCTTCACCGCCACGTGGTCCATCGCTCCAAAATCCTCCAACTTGCCCTTCACGCTTGCAACCGGTCCATCAAGCCAAGTCTTGTCTTGATCTTCTCCACCTTGATCACATGACTCAATGCTATGTCTCATGTTCAATGAGCTCCTTCATCATCACATGTGTGAGCTTTGCAACATCTCCAAGCCATTTTCACCTTCATGGCATATGTTGCTCACACACATGTACCTGTGGACTAATTACCTGTGTATCTCACATAAACACAATTAGTCCACCTAGGTTGTCACTCAATTACCAAAACCACACGAGGACCTTTCAGTAGTGCATGTCAAGCTAGAAGCAAGTTGCAAACACTCATCCAACCAAAGCTTATATATCAACAACAAGAGTGCTAGAGCTTCTCCACATGGATCTATTTGGACCAACAACTTACAAGAGTTTAGGAGGCAACCTATATTGTCTTGAGATAGTTGATGACTACTCTAGATACACTTGGGTGTTCTTCCTTCATGACAAGACCGAAGTGGCCGCATGTTTCAAGAAGTTTGCCAAGAGAGCACAAAATGAATTTGAAGTGAAGCTCAAAAAGATAAGAAGTGACAATGGGAAAGAATTCTACAACACAAATATTGAAGCATATTGTGATGAAGTTAGGATCATGCATGATGTCTCTGCAACCTACACTCCTCAACAAAATGGTGTAGTAGAGAGAAAGAATAGGATACTAATCACCCTTGCAAGAGCAATGCTTGATGAGTACAATACACCTCAAGATCTATGGGCGGAAGCCATCAACACCTCATGCTATGCATCCAACCGCCTATTTCTCCAAAAGTTTCTTGGCAAGACCCCTTATGAGTTGCTCAATGGGAAGAAGCCGAACGTCTCATTCTTTTGGGTATTTGGTTGCAAATGCTACATCTATAAGAAGCGGCAACACCTAGGGAAGTTCCAAAGACATTGTGATATTAGTTTTCTTGTTGGTTACTCATCAAAGTCCAAAGTATATCGAGTATTTAATCATGCCACTAGCTTGGTTGAAGAAACATACGATGTGGAATTTGATGAATCTAATGGCTCCCAAGGCGCACATGTAATCTTGATGATGTAGGTGATGAACCATTGAAGGAGACCATGAAGAACATTCCAATTGGAGACATCAAGCCCAAAGATGATGAAGATGATGTTCAAGTGATTGATCCACCCTCTTCATCAAATGTGCCACAAGATGATGATAAAGATAGGAGAGTAGAAAATAAAGATACTCATATCTCTCATGACCAAATGGTGGCACAAGCTCAAGATGTTGATGCTCCACAACCTCCTCTTCAAGTGGTTGATAGAAGAAACTCTACTACACTTCAAGCACATCCACAAGACCTCATCATAGGGAGTCCTTCAAAAGGTGTAATAACTCATTCTCAAAAACTTGCTTCATTTATTGAACATCACTCGTTTGTTTCTTGCATTGAGCCTAAGAATGTAGAAGAAGGTCTTCGAGATCCGGATTGGATAAATGTCATGCATGAAGAATTGAACAACTTCACGCGCAATGAAGTTTGGACACTTGAAGAGCAACCACAAGATGCAAGAGTCATTGGAACAAAGTGGGTGTTCCGCAACAAGCAAGATGATCAAGGCATAGTTATGAGGAACAAGGCAAGGCTAGTTGCAAAGGGGTTCTCTCACGTTGAAGGGTTGGATTTTGGAGAGACCTTTGCACCGGTTGCAAGACTTGAAGTCATTCGTATCCTTCTTGCCTATGCATCTCATCATGAAAATAAAATTATATCAAATGGATGTTAAAAGTGCATTTTTGAATGGCTTTATAAATGAACTAGTCTATGTTGATCAACCTCCTAGGTTCAAAGACCCTAGATATCCTAATCATGTTTATAGGTCATCCAAGGCGCTATATGGGCTAAAGCAAGCCCCAGGAGCTTGGTATGAGCACCTTTGGGACTTCCTCATTGAGAAGGGCTTCACCATTGGGAAGGTCGACACCACACTATTCACCAAGAAGCTTGATGGAGAGATCTTCATTTGTTAAGTATATGTTGATGATATCATATTTGGCTCATCAAATGAAGACTATTGCAAAGAGTTTGGTGAAGTGATGTCGAAGGAGTTCGAGGTGTCTATGATTGGAGAGCTTACATTCTTTCTTGGTTTTCAAGTCAAGCAAATGAGAGAAGGGATTTTCATCTCTTAAGAAAAATATACCAAAAATCTTCTCAAGAGGTTTAAAATGGATGAATGTAAGACAATCAGGACACCAATGCCATCTAATGGACATCTCGACCTACATGAGGGAGGTAAATCAATTGATCAAACTCTCTACCGTTCTATGATTGGTAGCTTGATATACTTGACCGCATCTAGGCCCAACATCATGTTTAGTGTGTGCATGTGTGCTAGATTTTAAGCTAATCCTTAGGAGACTCACATGGTTGCCATTAAAAGAGTGCTTAGGTACCTTAAGCACACACCAAGCATTGGTCTTTGGTATCCCAAAGGAGCTAGATTCCAACTAGTTGCCTATTCTAATTCGGATTATGCCGGTTGCAAAATTGATAGAAAAAGCATATCCGGAGGGTGCCATTTGCTTGGTAGACCACTAGTGTCTTGGACCTCTAAGAAGCAAAAAAGTGTAGCCTTGTCTACCGCTGAAGCGGGGTACATTGTCGTGGGTGCTTGTTGTGCACAAATCCTCTATATGAAGCAAACTCTTCTAGACTATGGTGTAGTTCTAGAAAAAGTACCTCTTTTATGTGACAATGGGAGCGTGGTAAAACTTGCTAATAACCTAGTTCAACACTCTCGCACCAAGAACATAGATATCCGTCATCACTTTCTTAGAGATCATGTTGCTAAAAATGATATATCACTAGAAGGTGTAAGGACCGAGGATCAATTGGCGAATATCTTTACAAAACTGCTAGATGAGGCTACTTTTTATTGGATGAGGAATGAGCTCAATGTGCTTGACCCAAGTAACTTCACTAAAAAATGAGCTTGTATTGTCCCTTGCATTGCATTGTAATATAAAACATGTTTAATTTTTAGTAATGCACTTAGGGCTTGTCTAACATGGTTAAGATAACCACCACAAAGCATGTGAAAAACCTTAACCTTGGATCAAACTTGACAAGCAACTAGATTTTCTTTCAAGTATTGCATTGCATATGCATGTGTGTTGCCTTGTCATTTTTTTCAGTTATCTTTTGAGCATCCGCTGCATTCATCCACAAATAGGGAGAGCATTTGAACCCCCTATTGTTACAAATCCTATTGTGTGGCCACATGTTGCTCCTCATCCCATTTGTTGCCTATTTTGCTAAAAAGAATTATAGCCAAAGGCAAATTATTTTTAAAATCTCAAGGGTCTGAGCGAGGTCTCTCATATCTGTCCCAATTGGTGTTTATTTGGGTCTTATTGAAGTTGGGACTTGATTGGGAGAAAGCATCGTGAAGAAAGGAGGAGTAAACGTAGCTGAAGAGGGACCGGATGCAGGGACCGGACACATCCATTGCAGCATCTGGTCAGTACATCAGGAGGAGATACAATAATTGAAGAGGGACAAAATGATGAACAATGTTTCATGCGTGTCCGGTGACAAGTTGAAATTTGCGTCCGGTTAGCGCGAGATGGAACATAGGATTGACCAGACTTAGCTCTACGTCCAGTCACAGTGCCACAGACACATCCGGACACTCTTTGAGGCATTCTAGAGCTCTCTGTTTGTGATCGGACTCTGTAGGAGCAACGTCAGGTCATTTGTATCTATGCGTCCAGTCGCAACTGTGCACACACGATCTGTTTCAAAACCCGACTGACGTGTGGGGCCCACCTTCCACTTTCCCTCTTGATCGCGCCAGTTCTCTTCGCTCTGTATGTCGTGCCACCACCGCTCTAACCCTAACCGCCATCGTCATTGTGCCTCTCTAGCCACTGCGCCCGCTTCGGCCACCATGCGTCCCTCGCCGTGCCTGCGCCATTGCTTCCGCACACCGTGCCCTCTCCTGTCGCTACACTTCCCCCGCCGTACCTACACCGCCACTCCCGCACGCCGTGCACGCACTCCTTCATCGCGCTCATGCTTGTTGTGTCCGCGGCTGCAACATGTCCTTGCCACCGTGGTCAGGTCATGTCTATGCCACTCGCCATGTGTGCCGCCACCGCCGAAGACTTCTTCTTCTTCCTCAGCATTGACTCCCTTAGCTCCAGTGACCTCACTTTCTAGGGTATCTACCACCGTCACCAACCAAGTGTTTGTTGAAATGCTTGAATCGGTCCTGATCTATTTTTGGTCAATTCCTTCTATAGAACATTACCTTGATTGAGTGGTGCCCTCAGCGTTTAGTTCTTACCTTTTCACAGGGATTTGTTAGGTAGCCAGCCATGCCATTCACTCTCTTACCCCATATGCTTTGCTTCCAGTAAGGCTTCACTTACCTCTAGAATATAATGTTGCTTATGTATACTTCCTATTCTATCTTGCGTAGCGAGTTGGGCAGTGAGGCAGTGGCAGTTGAGCAGTGATAGATAAACTCGAGGCCAAGCCCATGAGTAAGGATTGAGGCCAAGCCTTAGCAAGTGTTAGTTGGGTAGTGATTCTCAGTGCTAGGAGGACTCAGTGACAATTGTCCTTTGTTAGTGGCAGTGGTCCTTTGCTAGTCAGTTGAGTTCTTTACATTGTTAGTTATGGCTCATTATAAGAATGTCAGGGGTGGCCTCGGCGATGATGAGAGGCATCCGCCTCGCCTAACAGAGTAGGAAAAGGGAAAGGGGCCAAAGAAGACCACTTCAAAGAAGCGTAGGAGAGGCGACATAGAGGTAGAGAGAGCAGCAGCAGTGGCCGTCATCGTAGAGCGTGCTGAGAGAGGTGGTAGAGGCAGTGGTATTCACATTGGCGATCAATTGTCACCAGCTCAGAGGACCGCAGTCGAGCAGCTTGAGGCAAGTCTTGGTAGTCCATGTGGTGCTATCATGCTTGGAGGTCGGCATGTATCTCTGGCGGATGCACCAGAGGGCGCTTGGGAGGAGGATATTGAGCCTTAGGAGGAGACCGAGTAGCACCAGGAGCAGGCAAAGCACCTAGAGCAGGCAGAGTAGACAGAGCAGGCAGAGCAGCCATGGCTTCGATGTTCCAATCCTACTCGTACCTTGGTGTCACCGAGGCCCGAGACACAGAGACGTGGTTCTCATCTACCTCCTAGACCATAGGGTCTGCCTCCAGTGGTACACTTGGACTTGTGGGCAGTCATAGCTAGACAGGTGAAGCAGCACCATTTTGTGGAGTTTGAGCAGTGGTTTTCGCTGAGGCAGGATGAGCATGCTTAAGAGCAGTTCTACATAGTGCTGCAAGAGGACTTCTACAATGCCTACCTCAACAGTGGTGTGGCATTCAGATCTCAGAGATTATGCTCCTTAAAGGCTATAGTTGTAGTTGCAGGAGAGCAGATCTGTCCCCACTGTAACACCCCAGGTGTTTGCCTTCCACATTTGCACTTGCATTTCATGAAAATGAGCATCATCCATTCATTCACAAGCTTATATCACATGAAACATGTTTTTGAAACATTGCAACATATCGTTATGTTTCATGTGTGTTGTTTCCATTATGAAATGAAAAGTGTGCAACACTTAAGTGCAACATGTGCCACTCACTTTAGTGAAACAAAGTTAGTTAATACTATGCAACTAGATCATGAAACATGTGAAACATGACTATGAAACATTTGTAACATTTCATGTGTTTTTCATTGTTTCAGTACATACCTTGCTCGATCCTTGTGTGACCGATGTATGGTGTGGCTAAAAATTCTTTTAAGTAACTTAGTTACACCTAGAATGTCGTTTGGAACATTGTTCATGTTGATCATTTTGACTAATTAGGTTCCCAAGTCATGGTTTGACCAATTTTGACCCCTAAACCCTTTTGTTTGACTGTTTAAAAAGTGTAGCTTAGGATGTTTGCATGTCTGAGCAACCTAAAACAAAGTTGTAGCAAATTTTATAAGGAACAAACTTTGTTTAGAAGCCAAGTTATGAAAATGTGCACAACATGTTCAAAAAGGACCCACAAGTCAGAAGGGAAAGCTGATTCAACACTTGAAAATATTTCTAAGTCCTAAATGCCATTTCAGTTTGATTGAGCCAACTTTGGCTTGATACAACTCTTGATCCATGGAGAACTGGCTGTTGATTTCTAAAGCAAAGTTGTAGACCTAGCTTAACTCTACAACTTTCATGTTCATTGCTTCCACTAATACGCCACAGTTTAAGAGATCCAACGCTGTCAAACATGGCTGTCAGGCTGATCATTTTCACTGAATCAAAGCTACAGTACCTGACCATTTTCAGACAATCACCGCCGCGTGGCACCACTCATCGCCGGTCGCCTGACGCGCAGGCCACGCATCGCGGGCGTCCTGGCACGGCCGGCCATGATGTGAACACCCCGCGTGCCTGCCTGACGCACTCGCCACTTCAATTTCTCCACTCCAGTCGCCTTCCACCGCGCAGCCAGCAAGCTCAGCCGCTCCGCCATTGCCGAGCCAACTGCGCCGTCGCAGAGCTTGCTCACCGCTGCAAAAATGCACACTACGTCTTCACTGTAGCTCCGCCGTGTTCTCCTCTACATCCTCCACTACTAAGCCGAGCCATTCGAGTCTTGGTAAGGGCGCTTGGGCCACTTCCACCGTCACCGCCATGGGCCGGACCTCGCCGGAGTTGAGGCCGCCGTGGTCGGGGTAGCTAGGAGCCATCTTGTCCACTTTTCTTCCTTCCAGTAGCTTCCCCGCATGCCCTAGGAGCTCATACCGAGCTTTGCCATGCCCTACGGGGCCGGACCTTGCCGGAGCACCGTCGGACCACGCCACCGTCCGCCATGCACGCCGTCGTCCTTACTAGGGTTCGGTAGAGGTTGAAGTAAGGGCATGGATGGGTGCGCACCATTGTGGGGAGCACGCCGGTGCTGTCAATTTCGTCGGAGGAGCCGCCGTCGGCGAGCTTCGCCGTGGTCAGCGCCATCGAAGCCGCCTCCCTGTTTCGTCTCACTGGCAGGCGGGTCCGGCTGACAACCGGGTCCCACACGTCAGTGACTGTGTGTTCATAAAGATAGTTCAAATTTTCAGTTTTGAATGTTGTTTTGTAAATTTTGTAACTCCAAATGTGTAGATACAAATGCTGTGATTCAAATTTTGTTAGACTCACAGTGAGGTCTAGTATTTAAGAAAAATATGTCTTGAGCACATTATGCAGAAATTTTGGATGAATTAAATAGGAACTTGAAAAGTATTTTTGAATGCATGCAAACTTGTTTAAATCATATCTTGAGTTTCTGTGATCCAAAAATTGTGAAATTTTGTGGGTAAGCTGGTATTGCTTAGTGGAAGCTCTGGTTAAAATTTGAGAGTCATTGCATGTGTAGTTTTTGACTTATAGATTTTCCTTTTATCATTGGTGGATACTTGTGTGAATTTTTGTAAATTATCTAGGAATCCTATGGCCATGAAACTTGGTAGGTAGTATCTTAGTAACTTAAGGATGCTAGGAAAAATATGAAATCTGTTGCTTGACGCTTTTCACTAAGATTTCCTAATTATGCCATTTTAAGCCATTATGCCTTATCATTTTTTAGTAGGCTGTTATACTTACTCAAATGGTGTGAAATTTTTATGGTAGTCTACTTATGGCATGTAGTATCTACTGTAATTTTTGTAGATTTAATGGTGTAGTTTTCATATATGTTTACCATTTCCTCTAATTAATTAAATAAATTAAGAAAGGTATTAAGAGAAATGTTTTGGTCATGAACACCCTACTTTCTGGTGTTCTTATGATATGTGTGATATGTGAGTAGAGTTAGTTTTATCCAATTATGTGTTTGCATCATAAGTCATTAATTATTTCATTTGCATTATGTCCCTCTGGACATATCTGGGGACTTTAGGAAGTTTCCCGTGATATTTTGGTTTTCTGTGAATGTGATGAATACAAGAGTTGTAGATAATTTATGTATCTAGCTCCTGTCAAAATTTGAGGGCATTTGGCCCCGTAGTTTAGAAACTACAGCTGTTTAAAGTTAGGTTCCAGTTTTACCTACTCTCTGTCTTGTGTGGACAGAGTTCTGTTAATTTATGAATTCGACCTAGTAAAGGTTTGAATCATGTTGTGAGGTCTGAAAATGAATTGTAGACAATTTCATAAGCTTTCCAGATTGTCTTGTTTCATGTCAATTGGATTTATAAATCTTCAGTTATGGCTAGTTTACTGTACCGCTACATAGTCTTCATTCTGTGAAATACAAATGCTTGAGTGTATGCTTGTGCAATGTTCTCGATGATTGTTTAGGGGTTAGCCTAACTTGAGAATATGCTTAGGTGCAGGTGCTAGGTCATTAACTAAATATGAGAAATTATACATTAGGTTGTATAAACTTGGTAAGTAAAGTGATTTGAATAGGGCTTAAGTTGGAATATGCAAACTACAGCGAACATGCGCATTCCCCGAGCATCCCTGACATTCGTTCATGTGCATCCATGATATTTATCTTGCACATTCATGCAATAGGTGTGCCGGAGGGAGTGACATTGCTGGAGTTCGAGGGAGCCAACCAGGAGGAGGAGCCCGAGGTGCAGGAAGCCGACGAAGCAGTCGCCGTGGAGGAATTGCCCGAGTGCCCTGACCACCAGCCTTCCTCGTTCCTGAAAGGCAAGCCCCAAAGCATATTAAGCCTCCCATGTTTTTACAAATACATTGAGTATCTTTTATTGTTGATGATGCATTAAGTATAGGAATTGGTTGGAACCAATTGCTGCATTATATATCCCTCCTTGTCCAGATATCGCACTGGAATCCTAATTAAGTTCAGGATGGGTTAAATGCTTAGCCATGCTTAGTGCGGTAGAAGTCAGGTGATTTCCTATCACCTGCGAGCTTTAGGATGAGGTGGATCACGGTTGGCTATATTTGCTATCGTGGAAAAGAACCATGTGAATAATGAATTAAGACCGGGCAGAGTCTTGTGTAGCTTTGGACATAGTGACTCCATTTGAGTCGTTTAAGGACCAATACGCTGTACGTCCTTATGTCATGTTGAACGCAGCCTAACACTTAGCTGGCCGGATAAGTCGTTCCGACCGCGAAGCCTAGTAGCTCGACTCAGGCTGGGGACGCAAGCAGTGGCATGCATTCTGGAGGTAGTAAGGATGTGCGGAGAGCCATTGGCATAAGTCCAAAGCGGGTTAGAGTCTCGAACAACCTTGGCAGATTGGTTCTCTGAGAATGTCGATCTATTCGGACTCGCGACTCCTGAATCGTACCAAAGGTGACTCATTTGCGACCCTGATGGGGGAAGCAGGGTTTGTGTTTAGGAATACCCCTCCAGCTGGATAGGAATCGATTCGAATCGCCATCTCTCCCGGATAGTGAGAACTTGACTGAGCAGCGACAACGTAGATTCAATTAATTTAACGATATGGTTAAATGGATGATGATGATGGGGTTGCCACAATGAATACCTGATATGGTTATTAATGTTTGCACCCTAATAAAATGATTGCTTAGTACAGGTGCTAATATAGTTGACAGGTTAATGGCTAAAAGTCACTGCTAGTTCAGGTTAAGAGTTGATCCTTATTACTTATGCTTTTCTACAAAAAGAAAGTGTCAGCCAGATCCACTAAATTAAGCTATGCATAATCCTTAGTGTCATTTGTTTTGGTTTCCGATGGGTAAGTCTAGCTGAGTACATTCCCGTACTCAGGGTTTATTCCCTCTTGTTGCAGATGACCTTCTATATCAGGGATTCTGTAAGTATTGTCTCCACCCAGCGGGTGATGAAGACTAGATCATGGGCATGATCTCTGTTCTCTTATCTGAATGCTTTGCGGGTTGTGATCAGCGAACCAGTATGTGTATTTGAACTCGGGTGTGTGAGTTAAACTATTTGCTTCCGCATGTTTTACAAGACTTGTTTTGTAATAACGATGACTTTGTGATGATGTAATTTATTTGCGAACGTCTATGAAATGTTGTAACGTACGATATGTTATGTTGAATTACTGTGATCTTGGTTGCATGCAAGTTGGTTTGAAATCCTTCGAGATTTTAGTTGACTACCGGGTTTATATGGGCTCAAGTTCGAATTTGATTATTTCGGCGATTGTTTTTGTACTTGTGCTCTTATAAATTGGTTGGTTCTGTGACACCCACCTTAGCTACCTACTAGGTCTAGTAGATCTCCTAGGATGGACTAGTTGGTATGTTCTATCATGGGTCATAGGGTTCTATGCTTCTTTGTGGATTGACCCGAGGCATAGGTACATTCACTTGGCCTTTAGAGGTCATGACTACAGGCTACTGATCTTGAGGGCTAGAGAGATATTGAGGATTCAGAAGTCTCTTGTTTAGATTCATGAGATCTATTATGGAGAGATAGAATCACTGAGACGCCCTCACAATGGACTGGTACCACCCACAGACTTGGTCAAAGCCTGTTTCACTGAGCCATTCGGAGAGGGATCGAGCCACACACGACCTTACACCTATAGCTCATATCCTTGATGCAGTCATGAGGAGGTCTTTATTCCTAAGGAGTGGCTACCATGAGGGGTTGACATGTATTCAGTTTTGGCTAGTCTACCACTTGATCTCCTAGACTATGTTTAATATTTGGGATGTGATGCTCTCATAGATGGAGGACACCTTAGCAGAGGGTTTCAGAGGCCATCGTCAGTTGCCATATGCTCACTGAATCATATTTCTTATCTTATAGGTAGTTTCACTAATGTCCCTAGAGACAGTGGCTGACTGGAATGGTGCTACTACAGAGTTCCCATAGTACAACATGAGCTAGCTATTACGTCATAGTGGTGGGAGGACTCCTAACCAGCCTAGCCAGAGACCAGAGGTGCCAGAGACTACAACTGAGTAGGATGAGGCCATTAGGGCCATTGCTAAGACTGAGTTAGAGCATCTAGAGGCATTGGAGGATGTGGTCAAGAGTGACCTGACTGACAGCTCAGATGAGGACTACCAACCCATCCCGCATATACCATCACATGCACACGACAGAGAGGTCGGTGGCTCCAGCTCAGCTCCACCATAGCCATAGCCTCCACAGATAGACCTTGCCTTACTAGCTATACTTGAGCGCATGCGGCAAGACCAAGCTCATCGGGCATAGGAGACATCAGCT
This sequence comes from Miscanthus floridulus, assembly GCF_019320115.1. Lineage (NCBI taxonomy): Eukaryota > Viridiplantae > Streptophyta > Magnoliopsida > Poales > Poaceae > Miscanthus > Miscanthus floridulus. The sequence continues at coordinate 63,323,663 of NC_089584.1, forward strand.
ACCATTGCTTAGGTGTAGGTACGTTAGGATTAGTTCCAACAGCAGCAGGCCATGCAGAAGCAACAACTAGTTATTCAGTAATAGCTTCTTGGTTTCATGCAACATGTTTTTTAGCTACAGGGATTGCTCCTCACCAGCCCATGTTGCAGCTCATTACCCTTGTGACTAGCTATACAACCCAATGGGCTTCAGAGTTAGGGATAGCCAACTACACAATTTGCCTCACCTACCGAGTAGGTGTCTTAGTGGTTTGCTTCACCAGGGATAGAGCAGGCTCAGCACTTCACTCCTATAGTCATGGGCTTCACTCCCACTCAGTCCACATCAGTGCTAGTGATGGACACCCCTGTCTTCAAGAGTCTAGGTGCTACTTTCAGTGAGCTCACAGGACATCTTACACCGCTAGAGTTCTGAGTTCTTGCTCCTACCACAGCCGCTCTGGTCACCAGGACTACTAAGACGATCCCATCTTCTGTTGCTTTGTCTGAGCCGCCTCTAATAGTCACTCCCACCCTTGAGGTTTTTGTGATAGCAATAGTGGCAGTCATGGATCCACTTCCTATAGTGACATCTTCTGAGCCATAGGGTCAGGCTACTACCATAGCTTTAGCGTTACCATAGGCTGACCTAGCTATCGAGTCCACTGAGTAGACCTAGACCGCTTTACCTCCACTTCTAGTGATAGAGGGTCCGACCGCTCAAAGTTCAGGGTCCAAGGATGATGCAACTCATTTTTAGATCTCTCACCGCACCTCAGTGCCCAACTTGTCTGCTTCTACCTCGCCGTCCGACCCTTAGGTTTTGGTGCTTGATGCCAAAGGGGGAGAGGGAGCGAGTATGTTAGATTTAGGGGGAGCTTGTGAGATGGACTCGATCTTTTGTGTGTGATACTTTATGCATTCATGATCTTTTGTGTGTGATACTTCATGCATTCATGTTTACTTTCATGTGTTGTGTTATATGTGATATATGTGTGATTTTGAAAGTTATGTGACATGCGTGCTCTCTACTTTGATATATATGTCATGCCACTTTATTATGCTCATTTGCTTTGCTTCCGCATTTTACTCCGATACAAATGAGCTTTACTTTGTATACTCATACATATTTCATATCTTGTGAGTACATTACGTTGGCTTGGATCATATAAGCATGCCTAACCCCTTTTGTTCTTATTGTCAAATGCTTATATGAACTAAGCATATTGAAAACCTCACTCATCTCTTATACATACTTGAGGCTATGTTGTCATCAATCACCAAAAATAGGGAGATTGAAAGCATCTAGGCCCCTAGTTGGGTTTCGGTGATTAATGACGATACGAGATTACTGTAACTAACGTGTGTTTTATAGAGGCAACTTGAGTTAGGTCATGGTAATGATGATTGTTTAGGCAATTATGGTTTTCATGCCCCTATCGATGGAAATCATTTCGGTTTTCAAAGGTTGGACGACAAGGTTAAGGATGGACTAGTTCTAAGTGCCATTTGGCATTGGAGAGACACTTAGAGTAGTTTAGGACTTTGTTTTTCATATGGCCATACTATTAAGGGGGGTATGAACTAGTAGCTTGACCTAGGTGAGTCTAATGGGTCAGATGTGGTGCACACTTGTCAAACTTAGCACTAGGTAGCTCAGGAATAGCCCAAAGATAAATTGGAGTCAACCTCATTCACAAAGGATTTTGAATTAGAAGTGAATGGAGGGTCAAATGTTGACTAGATGTTGTTTTAGTGATGACCGAACTCATAGGTGTTGTGTCTGGTTAGTGCTCAGGGCGCCAGCAGAAGCCGAGGAGCGACCAGACAATGCACAGTGATTGGAACTAGCCGCGCCTCTAGTCGTATCTATAGCAGTAGGGTCTCACTATCAAGGAGGACCGGACACTGAACTATAAACGATCGGACACTGAGTTTGCAGTGTCAGGTCAACATCAGAGAGGGACTAGAGACCAAAATTCCTGACCGGACATGTCCGGTGGATGTTGACCGAACGCTGGCCAGCGTCAGGCCACTCCAATAGCCTTCCCTCACAGGCTGACGCATGTAGCCATTGGCTACTGACCAGACATGTCCGGTCACTTCGACCGATGCGTTCAGTCACCTCGAAAACTGCTAAGTTGGACAATAACGGTTATGTTTTAAAGTGGGGAGTACATATACTTCTCCTACTCGTCCAACTTAGCTCTCATGCTGATTTGTTTGGCTGAGCAACACCTTTGTAGTGCAAGGGAGAGCAAGAGCCTAGTGGGGTGATTGAGATTTGATAATCCAAGATTAAGGACCTCATTAGTGCATAGGCAGTAGCAAGTATGCATCCACCTTTCTCATTATGCTTGTCTTAGTCAAGTGAGAGTTTGTGCTTGTTACTCTAGGTGATCACCATCATCTAGATGGCTTGGTGGTGATTAGAAGCTTGGCGATCATCCGATGGAGCTCGTGGATGACCCAAGTCATGGTGTGAGCGGTTGTAGGCGATTCACCATGACGGAGTGTCAAAGAATCAGCCCGTAGAGAGCACTTGATCCTTGCACGGATCAAGGGGGAGCTACACCCTTGCACAGGTGCTCCAACGAGGACTAGTGGGGAGTGAAGACTCTCCAATACCTCATAAAAATATCACCGCGTTCCTCTCCTTCTCTTTACTTTGAATATTTATATTTGAGCAATTCAATTCATGTCTTTACATTTTTAGAATTGTCATGCTAGAGTAGGATTAGAACCTAGGGTGCAAAACTTTTGTGTGGTAGAACAAGAGAAATACTTCTAGACACAAGGGGGTGAAATGGGCTAAGTGTAGGGCTTAATTATTGAAAGAAATTTAGAATTAGCCCAATTCATCCTCCTCTTGGACATCTTGACCCTTTCAAGGCTGCTGCTGCTCCCACCGCATCACTGGCTACTCAGATTTCACTCTGGTGTTGCTACTGCTCGAGGTTGGCTGGTCTTCATCTCCTGCAGTGCTGCTGCTCTAGCCACACGAGGTCACCGTGGCCACGCCTCTCTCGCATCGCCGCCTCTCGGCACGAGCAAGCGCCCTGCTCCCGGTGGTCGCGCCCTACTTGAGGAGCGCGGAAGCCCGCCCGCTCCCGGCCACCGCACCCTGCTCATGGAGCGAGGAAGCCAATCGCTCCTGACCACCGCGCCTTGCTCGAGGAGCAAGGGTGCCCTTCTCCTCCGCCCTAGCGCGACTCACCATGGATGCGCCCGGCCGTGGCGGTCACTACTACAAAAAACATTTGTAGCAACGGGACATTTTTTGTAGGGGCAGCTGGTGATGGAGCCGCCCCTACAATGGGCGTGCTCAGGACCCACAAGACCAGCCGCCCCTACAAATGGAATAGTAGGGGTGGTTGGTGATACGAGCCGCCCCTACAAATGGGTTGATTTGTAGGGGCGGCTCACTCATCAGCCGCCCCTGGTGTTGCTATTTGTAGGGGCGGCTGGTGATTGAGCCACCCCTACAAATGCCCCACGTATAAATACCTATGATTTGTAGGACGGCTCAATCACCAGCCGCCCCTACAAATGACCCACGTATAAAAAACTGTAGCCCCTTCTTCCTCCTTAGGTCACACACTCCAACCCATGAAAAAAGGTGGGGAGGCCATGGGCACCTCCCAAAAATTGCTCTACTAAGGGGGGAAGGTTTTGGTCTCAAATCCTTTGGTGGAGAGGTTGTAGAAGGTAAGAAAATGCTACTCCACACCTTTTTTGAAGTTTTAATGGTTGGTTAGTGAGTAATTAGAGTTTTGTTTTTCTCTCTCTTCTATGGTGCTTGAGCTACTTATGAAGCAAATTAGACCCAAGTTTTGAATGTACTAGGGTAAATTAGGTAGGGGAACAAGATCATACCCTTATTTGGTCCATGTTTCTTGATTTTAGTGAACAATTAGTTAGTTTTATGGATGTTTCATGTGCATGTAGATCTAGATCTAGATCTAGGGTTTGGTTTTTTTTATTAATTTCATTTTTGTAAATTTATGTTTGATGAAATTGGACTAGGTTTTGCATGAAAGATATTGGGTAAAATATAATTGTTGCTAATTGTTGTCTTCGAAATTGTTTATTGTAATCAACAAATATGTATTTTAATTATTTCTGGATAAATAGGCCATTAATTAATTTTCCTCTACCATGGTGTGTTTCTATGCTTCATGTAATTATATTTGATTTATATTCATATATATATATATATATCTAAAGTATATACAATTATTCTCAAGTAATTATTAATTTGATTCATTTTTATATATATCTGAATAAGTAGTCCTTTAATTTTTGTTTTGTTGTTGTTGTAAAAGATGGAGTATAGGAACTCTTGGATGTATGGTTCGTTAAGGTTCAAGGCAGGTTTCCGTGAAGAGGTGGATAAATTTATTGAAGCCACAGAGAAGCATACAATGACATTGACAGAGAATAAGGATACAATTATTTGTCCCTATAAAGATTGCAAGAACCGTATGGCATGGATAGATGTGACTATCATCAGATCACATTTAATTATGCGAGGATTTGTTGATGACTACATAGTGTGAATTCATCATGGTGAAATAGTTATTGTTAACGATGAGGATGAGGAGGAATACGACAACGAAACTCTAGAATCCCTGTCCCAATATTTAGCAGAGCTTGATGCACGAATGGATCCTGAGTTTGGCAATGAACAAGGTGGTGATGCTGGTGATTGGAATGGTAACGATGAAGGTCATGCCAATAATGATGGTGGAGCACATGTCAGGGATGAAGATGATTTGGAGGACATGATTTGAGCCCTTGGACAAGAGATTTTACTAAAGAGCCCAAAAGGTCTACAAAATTTGGAAAGGGTGACAAAAGTATCGAAGGAGACTGTGTATGGTGTTGAAAAGGGTTGTCTGATACATTGGACATTGCTATGTTTTGTGCTTGAGCTACTCATCCTAAAGGCTAAGTACGGCTGGTCAGACTGTAGTTTCAATGATCTATTGCATCTCCTGTCATGGGTGCTGCCACAACCAAACTCAGTTCCTGCCAACACATACCAAGCGAAGAAGGTCATAAGTCCATTGACAATGGGGGTTTAAACAATCCATGCATGCCCCAACCATTGTATCCTTTTTTGTGGCGAAACGTTCAAGTCACTGGATAAATGTCCCCAGTATGGGGCCAGCCAGTACAAGAACAATGACCTTTACGGTGGGGACGAAGCCTCTACGGGGAAAAAGAGGAATAAGAAGGGCACAAAAAAGGTGGTACAAGAATCTTAGCCCCCAGAGGACACTCCATTAGGCAATGATGCAAAGCAGAGAAGAATTCCTACCTTGGTAATGTGGTACCTACCAGTGACCGACCGCTTGAGACGTATCTTCCTAAACCCTAAAGAAGCCACACTCATGACATGGTGGGATGATGAGCGCAAGGTGGATGATGATAAGATTGCACACCCGACTGATTGTAGTCAGTGGCAAAGGATCGATGAGAAGCACAAAGAATTCAGCGATGACCCAAGGAATGTACGGTTTGGCTTGAGCACCGATGGAATGAATCCCTTCAATGAGAGGATGAGCGACCACAACACTTGGCCAGTGATCTTGACCATGTACAATATCCCAACATGGTTGTGTCTGAAGAGAAAGTACCTTCTCCTCACTATTCTTATTTCTGGCCCTAAACAACCAGGCATTGATATAGACGTGTTCCTCGAGCCTTTGATGCAAGAAATGGAGAGGCTATGGAGGCATGGGGAGCCGATGTACGATGCATTCTGAAAGGAGGACTTCATATGTAAAGCAATAATATTTGTTACTACTAATGATTACCCCACGTTGTTTGCTTTGTCTGGACAGATCAAAGGGAAGACGGGATGCTTGGTTTGCTTAGATGGTACTACATGGGTGTTCCTGGATGCATCCAAGAAGATAGTTTATCTAAGGAACCGGTGCTTCTTAAAGACAAGTCACAAGTACCGTAGAAAATTGTTCTTTAGATTTTATGACAACACCCCAGAGATTGAACCCCTCTGGAGAGACGTCATAACGGAGAACACGTGTACAGAATGGTGAAAAACATACGCGTCGTCTATGGAAAGAAGAATCCAGATGGGACAAACAGAGATAGAAGCACACCTCCTGTCGAAGGCATACCTTTCAAGAAACAATCGATCTTCTTTCAGTATCTGCCTTATTGGCCAGACTTGGAGGTCGCCCATGCCATTGATGCTATGCACATGTAGAAGAATGTCTTTGAGAGTCTCATTGCTACCTTGATGGACACAGGCAAGTCAAAGGATGCTCTAAAATCATGGAAAGACATGGTGCAACTAAACATGATGCCACAGCTTCACCCGGTACCTGAGGCTAATGGAAAATACACTCTGCCCACGGCGTGCTTCAACCTAACACCAGAAGAGAAGAGAGCTATATGCACTTTCCTGAGGGGGGGGTCAAAGTCCCGACTGCGTTTTTAGCGAATGTGAAGAAGCTAGTGTCAATGAAGGACTTGTCAATAACACACTACAAGGCTTACGATTGCCATGTGATGCTGATAGTGTTTCTACCTATTGCAATCAGGGCTATAAAGCTAGAGTTATTGAAAATGGCCACCACCTGCATGTGCTACTTCTTTTCGAAGATCTCACAGAACACAATTGGCAAGCAAGAGCTGAGTGACCTACATGAATTTGCAGTGGAGACACAAAACCAACTAGAGATGTGTTTGCCTCCTGCTTTTTTTGATATAATGCCACATCTCATGATTCACATGGTTCATTAGATATAGGCACTGGGCCCTTGCTACTTGCATGAAATGTGGTCCTACGAGCGGTTCATGTCGGTTCTAAGTCAATACATGCATAATCGAGCATACCCAGAGGGCTCCATGATAGAGGGTTACAGTACTAAAGAAGTCGTCGAGTGCTGTTAAGAGTACCTAAAAGTACAGAAAGGGATTGGTAAACCTGATTCTCGTCACAAGGGTAGGCTGGCTAGGAAGGGCACCAGTGGTAGAAAAGTGTTCATCGACCATGATTACAAAGAGGTGAGTCAAGCGCATTACAATGTCTTGCAGAGTACACAACTGATGCAACCGTACATTGATGAACACTTGGCTTTCATTATGGCGGAGAGAAATGGCCGTTCAGATGATTGGATCATGAAACAGCACAAGCAACGACTAACTACATGGTTGAAGGACCAAAACATACCGCCTAGAGAAACCATAGACTCTATTACCATCAGTAGGTTGGTAGAGGGGCCATCGAGACAAGTGACATCTTGGAAATCTTATGACATCAATGGGTATACGTACTATACCCACGCAAAGGATAGTAAATATACGAACCAAAACAACGGCGTTCAAATAGAAGCTCTCGATGGAGTGGGGCAAAAGATCCAATACTTTGGCATCATTGAAGAGATATGGGAACTTGACTATGGAAGGGATATAATGGTGGCCCTGTTTTGATGCCGCTGGATCAAACAACACCAACTGAATGAGATCGGATTGAGAGTCCTGAACCTCAAGAATCTAGGCTACCAAGATGACCCTTGGGTGCTCGCTTCACGTGTCGCACAAGTTTTCTATATGCCTGACCCACAAAGTAACCTCCCCCCGAAGAAGAAGACAAAGCACGTGGTTGCCTCCGGGAAACAACATATTATCGGAGTTGATGGTGTGGACGATGTTGAAGCTTACAATAACTACGATGAGATGCCGCTATTCATAGACTTTCCTAAGAAGATCAGTGTTGTAGAAAAGAACCTACCCAAAGACATTGTCATGGGAACGAAAATGTGTTAAGGGAAAAGTCGTTACAGCGGGCGAGCTAGTTATTGAACGTGGAGTGTTTGTGTAAGTGTGTGTGTTTGTAAGACTTCATTTATGCATGCGTGTGAGACTATATATTTATGTATGTGTGTGAGACTATATATATATATATGTATGTGTGTGAGACTAGCCTTTGCAATATCCAGATGAATCTATTTCAACATCCACTCTATTACTACTAAAACTTTATGAAATCACTTAACAGCTGAAATAAGGTTTGAAGTTGTTATTTTATGAAATTCAAAATTTGAATTGTCCAAAATTAGTGACAAAGATAGATGACCAGACTAAATTGATAGAGCATGATTTTAGAAAATTTTAGGAAAAAAACCATCACATTTGGAGTTAGTATGAGAGAAAAAAACTAGTTACAAGTTTCAGCCACAGATTAAAAAGAGAAATCACACTTGTTCATCATTGATCATTTGATGTTTCTTTTTAATCTCTAGGTAAAATTTGTCACTAGTCTTTCTTCCTCATACTAACTCAAATGTGATGATTTTTTTCTAAAATTTTCTAAAATCATGCCCTATCAAGTTATTGTGTTGATTTGGTCATTCTTTTTATTTGACAAAGTTTGAGCAATTCAAATTTTTAAATTTAAAAAAATAACAAGTTCTAACAAGATTTTGAAATATCAAATGATTTCAGCTAAAAAAGTGATGAATACGAAAGTTGTATAACTCATGAAGATCTAAAACTTTTATTTTGGTCATTTCTTCATCTGACAAAGTGATAGTAAACATTGTTCATAAATTAACATGTCTCTCGTATAGTTTATGAAACTATGAGTGATATGTGGATTTATGAAAAATATTTACTAATACTTTGTTAAATGAAGAAATGAACAAAATAAAAGTTGTAGATCGTGATGAGTTCAACAACTTTTATGTTCATAACTTTTCTAGTTGAAATCATTTAAGGTTTTAAAATCTTGTTTGAAGTTGCCATTTATTAAAATTCAAAATTTGAACTATTCAAATTTAGTCAAATGAAAAAATGATCAAAATAAAAGTTGTAGACAATAATATGTTCAACAACTTTTATGTTCATGACTTTCTTATTTGAAATCATTTAAGGTTTCAAAATCTTGTTTGAAGTTGCCATTTATTGAAATTCAAAATTTGAACTTTTTAAATTTTATCAAATGAAAAATGACCAAAATATAAGTTGTACATCTTGATGATTTCAACAACTTTGATGTTTACAAAATTTTCATTTGAGGTCATTTAGTGTCCTAAAATTCTATTAGTTGTTTTGAAATTTAAATTTTTAATTTTTAAAATATTATTTTTGTAAAGAAGAAAATATAGAATTATATCTATATATATAATAAATTGTTTATATATACATATATTTATATATATATAATAATAAAAAAACTAATATAAATTTACATTGGGTTCTTTATATATGAATGAATTACAGAATTAGTAATTAAAATAAATTGAAAATATTTGTAGGAGCGGCTAACTCAGGAATCGCCCCTAAAAATTGATTTGTAGGGGCGGCTAACTCAGGAGCCGCCCCTACAAATGCCCTCCAGTATATAAGCCAGAGCCCGCGGGAGGCCGAAAATATTCTAAGTCAGGGCGCGATTCTTCCTTTCAGACGCCGTCAGGGTGCCGAACCCGTCGTCGCCGCCACCGTGCGCGCTTCCTCTCACCTCCGCCGGCCCATGCGTGCCCGGCCGTGCGCTCTGGCAGTCCTCCCCTGAGCTTCCTTGGCTCCATCTTCCTTGGCACCTTTCACCGCTGGGACCCGCTGTGGAACCCTAGCCGTGGGCGACGCCGTTCCCCTCGGCGGCTAGGGTTTCCGCCGCCATGCGCTCCGGTGTTCGCGCTCCCTCTGCCGGTGGCCCCGGTGCTGGTGCGCCTCGGCGTCCCTGCTCCCTCCCCCGGCGGCTCTGGTACCCGTGCACTCCGGTGTCCACGCTCCCTCCCCCAGGTGGCCCTGGTGCCCATGCGCTCTCCCTCCGCCGGCGGCTCCGATGCCGGTGCGCCCCGACGTCCCTGTAGGTAAGCTCCAACCCCTTCTCCTCCATTCTTGCTCCACCACCACCCTTTTTTGTCATCCTTGCACATATCCAGTGTACCATTGCTAGAGAATGCACCTAGGTGCCCGTGCGCTCTCCCTCCGCCGGCGGCTCCGATGCCGGTGCGCCCCGACGTCCCTATAGGTAAGCTCCAACCCCTTCTCCTCCATTCTTGCTCCACCACCACCCTTTTTTGTCATCCTTGCACATATCCAGTGTACCATTGCTAGAGAATGCACCTATACTCTAAGAAGCACAACATAGTCTCATAGATGTCGTATTTTGAGATCACTTTACAGCATAGTCTCATAGATGTCCGTTCCATTTTGCCATCTCAACTGTATTTATTGACTCCAAGATGCTGCTCTGCTTTAAGCTAGCATTGTCTCCCAGTCCCATGGAGTTTTCAAGAGTTCTTGTCAATCTGAAAGTTCTTGACTTTCTCGTAGATCCTATGTTTGATTTCGTTCAGTTTTTGGTCCAAAACACATCCAATTGGCCATATTTTAGTCTTCTTTTGTTTGCTGCTATGTGTGAACTTTTCTATTTGGTCTTTCATTTAGCACCAATCTGAAAAGTATTCCTAGTCAATTGCTAGTGGAAATAGTCAGGTCTAAACTGCAGTAGATATGCTACCTCATAGTCATAGCTGTGTTTCAGCATGTTTGGATTCTACATACTCGACTCATACACTTAAGTACTTGACTACCCGTCAGCTCTAGGATTAAGAAAATAGCCATTACCTTGGCGTTTTTTAAAGCTACCTGGATTTAAGGTTTCACTCACATGTCAAGTGCATCAGTAATATAACACATATGCACATACTCCAGGTCCAGTATATCCCTCACCTAAGCAATAACAGAATATTAGTAGCCATAGTTCAATTCGTAAGTGATAAGTGTATTTAATGAACAGAAAAATTAAGAAAGGAAGCCTAACAAAGCATATTAATTCCTCTCAGGGTGAAGTTTTAAAAGAATAGTGATTGAAATACTATACCTGATTTTTAAGGGAATGTTGAAAATGGCACCACGATATATCAGATAAATGGCAATGGAGATACTGCTGTAGTGTTGATAGAAAGTGATAAAGCTTATGCCTAAATAAAGTCATACAACAGAAAGAAAGACAAGCAGTTAGTGCCAGAAACCAAAATAAAGCCACATGACTGTTCATTATAGGTAAAAATGCTATTCATGTGCACAGTACAAGAAATTAGAAATGAACCAATAGGATGAGCAAGATCCACTATGCTTTGTTGACTTGCTAAAATTAGTTTACGCAATTGCAAATCAAATATTTATATCTACTACATATGCAACTGAATGGATAATTGCCTAATTGGATATGAACTTTATATCTACTTTACTATGATATGAACATGCCTATGTATATTGCATTGGGACCCTATTGCATTCCCAAAGGAATTCTAGAAGCAAGATAAGATTTAATAATGTATCAAACAATTTAGGAAAAAGTATTTCATTCCTAACATTTCAGTGACAGCATAAAACTGATAACAGGAATATAAGGTTGGTGATTGGGTGCCAAAGTTTTAGAAAGATTCACAATGTAAGTACCTCACTTTCATTACAAAATTTAATTTCTTCAACACATCAGAAGTATAGAACATCTAAGCAGTTACCCCGACTGCCCCTTTACCTGCGCCGCTGGGAGACATCTCTAGACTACGCCTCGAAACCCTGCTCCTCCCTTTAAAACAATCCAACAAAAAAATGCTCAAGCTACAGGCCTATGTATTACTTCATGTATACCGAGCTATTCCTCATGCTTCTTCCATGCACATCATCGTCATGCAGCTCATGCTCATGGTGATGAGTCTTCATCTTCCTCCTGTATTGTGGATGTGACGGGTACTCCCCTCAAGAGACTAAACCTTGGTCGATTGATAGGATCATCATCTGGTTGGGAGGTGATGCAGCACCTCACTGGGCTTCATAACCTGCACATATACAAATGCACAGACCTTACTCATTTACCTGAGAGCATCCAATGCATCACCAACCTCCGTAGACTGGGGATATCACGTTGTGCTAATCTTCGTGTGCTGCCTGACTGGCTTGTGGAACTGAAATCTCTACAGAGTCTGAACTTACAGTCATGTAATGCTCTCCAGCAGCTACCTGAACAAATAGGAGAACTCTGCTCACTCCAGCACCTCAGCATAATTTCTTTACCTTCCCTGACTTGTCTTCCTGAGAGCATGCAGCGCCTCACCTCACTTCAATCTCTCAACTTGTGTATGCGTGGCGCGCTGACCCAGCTTCCAGAGTGGCTAGGCGAACTTTCTGCACTTCAAAAACTCTGGCTCCAGAGCTGCGGTGGCCTTACATCCTTGCCCTGCTCCATACAACGCCCTACTGATCTTGAGGAATTATTTATAAGCTACAACCTTGAGCTGCTTAGGCATTGCAGGGAAGGGGTGGGGGAGGATTGGCACCTTGTCTCACATATTAAAAATTTAAGGCTATTGGACTAGGGGCTTCAGATCATTGCATCATATTATAAGGCAGACAATGATGGCCAGGTGAGACATTTCTGTTCCTCTCTGGCGTGTGAGCACACGTTCGTTTTTGAAGGAACTCACACTTATTTTCTTCTGCTTGTGAAAATTGCACAGCTTAGATATTGATACATGATTATATGCTGCCTTTTTTTTCTCGGAAAATCGTATTACATGTTGTCGTGTGCTCGTGTTATATCACCACTATTTACTATATTGGTTCATCTCTATTTGTTCTCAGCTTGGTATACATATATGCATTTTGCATTCTCTCAGCATACATACTTGTACAATAAAATAGCTTACTAGATAGAAATGTGGAACAGATGCACAGTCCCCTTTACCTGGCTTGGCTAATGTTTCTTCATGTTTATATTCTGTATTTTTCCCTATCAGTCAATTAAATATCTGCTGTGAATTGGCTTTAGAGTAAATTCCTATGTATTACTATGCATCCCTATGCTCTCCTATTGCTAGTACTACTGATATTACTATGCATACCTCCACTGCTTCTCTTTCCTACTGCTCTTCTCACTCCCCTCTACTTCTACTCCAACTACTTCTACTACTTACTATTGTTGTCCTACTATTAATACTACTGTTGTCCTACTACTAGTACTACTGGTTGCTATTTTTTTCTATGTGTTAAATCCCTGGTACTATGCATTACTATGCATCCCTATGTATTAACTTGATGTTTTTGTCCTCTCTTTTGCTCTCAGATCCTTTGTGACTGTTCTTGATCATTAGCTGCTGCTCTATATTTGCTAAGCAGCTGTTGCTTTTTTTTGCTAAATCTCTGTGGGGGTATGGCCCCCAAGATATGGGCCGCACCATCAAAGGTGGCCTGGCCCACAAGATCAAGGCGTGCACGGCGCTGCTCGGCGTGCACCGCAAGACATTATATAGTACCAAATAGGATACTTTACTTGTAACCCTACCCCTCCAGAGTATATAAGGAGAGGCACGGGTCCTCTACTCGACATCATGTATTCAATACAATACACCAAAGACACATGACGTAGGGTATTACGTCGATCAGACGGTCCGAACCTGCCTAAATCGCTATCTCTGCGCCTTATGTCACCATTCGGTTCCTGATTACGCGCACCCCCACCGACAAATCTAACATCGCGGGATACCCCTCGGTGGACTACCGAGCATATTCCGTCGACAGTTGGCGCGCCAGGTAGGGGTGTGCGCTTGATTCCATGGCGAGCCAGATGGACCTCAAATCAACAACGCGTTCTCATCATCAATCTCGTGGAGATCCATGCCGGTCCACGACGACGATTCATCGCTGGCTACACTAGCCCTCGCGACAGCAGATCCGATCTCGGAATCACCTCCGAGGTCGTCTTCACCGACAACTCACCGCCCGCCAGGTGCTCGCCGTCAACGTCGACCAGATAACGCCATACGTCGCCGACCAGACGCTCTGTCTAAAGCTAAGTCACGTTTTAATATTCTTCTAAATATTCTCCAATCTTCGTTAATCGCCATAATGTTTCTCCGAGCCGTTTTCTCCATATTTGCTCTCCAAACGATTTTCCGAACCCTCGAACAGTCACGTTGATGCTCGGATGCCTCCAGAGACGGCCCTGTCTCCAGCTCCTCCCTACACGTGCTACGGGCTCCGCGCGCTGCGTTATGGGTGGTTGGCAGCGGCTCCTTGGTCACGCCTGTCCCTCCTACACGTGCACGGGCTCCGCGCTCGACACTATGGACTATGGGCTAGCTAGGGCTGGAGACTCAGCTCCACACTAACTGGTCGGGCGGTTTATATTAAATATAAATACATCTTCGCTCCAACTGATCGCCAAGCTACATACGCTATTTTTTCTCCGGAGTTCATATATTTTTATATCATGTACTACCCATTCTACATGTTTGTATTGCAGGATCGTCGTCCAGGTGATCGGATCACCTGGTGCTCGGGCTTCTCCACCGATCAACTGGTCGGACCGCTTGGTTCATGGACTCCATCGCCGACCAGTTGATCGGACTGTTCATCGGTCGCTTCTACTCAATGCTCACTTCGCCGCCGACCAGTTGACCAGACTGTTCGCCGCTCGTGCTTCATCGCCAGCTACGTCGGTTACTCCTCAGCGCTCGGATTCTTCATGCTCGAGGACTAAGTGGGCACACTTCACCACACGAACGTCGCCAGCTACGCCAGGGACTCCTTGGTGCTCGAACATCGCCGCCTACGCCGGGGACTCCTCGGTGCTCGGTCATCGCCAGCGACGCCGGGGACTCCTCGCTCCTCGATGCTCGGTCATCGCTAGCGACGTCGGGGACTCCTCGGTGCTCGGTCATCGCCAGCGACGCCGGGGACTCCTCGCTCCTCAGTGCTCGGTCATCGCCAGCGACGCCGGGGACTCCTCGCTCCTCGGCGCTCGCTTATCGCCAGCGACGCCGGGGACTCCTCGCTCCTCGGTGCTCGGACATCGCCAGCGACGTCGTGGACTCCTCGCTCCTCGGTGCTCGGTCATCGCCAGCGACGTCGGGGACTCCTCGCTCCTCGGTGCTCGGTCATCGCCAACGATGTCGAGGACTCCTCGCTCCTCGGTGCTCGGTCATCGCCAGCGACGCCGGGGACTCCTCGGTGCTCGGTCATCGCCAGCGACGCCGGGGACTCCTCGCTCCTCGGTGCTCGGTCATCGCTAGCAACATCGTGGACTCCTCGCTCCTCGGTGCTCGGTCATCGCCAGCGACGCCGGGGACTCCTCGCTCCTCGGTGCTCGGTCATCGCCAGTGACGCTGGGGACTCCTCGCTTCTCGATGCTCGGTCATCGCCAGCGACACCGGGGACTCCTCGCTCCTCGGTCATCGCCAGCGACGCCGTGGACTCCTCGCTCCTCGGTGCTCGGTCTCACTCCTCGGTGCTCGGTCTTGCTCCTCGATGCTCAGTCATCGCCAGCAACACCGGGGACTCCTCGCTCCTCGGTGCTCGGTCATCGCCAGCGACGCCGGGGACTCCTCGCTCCTCGATGCTCGGACATCGCCAGCGACGCCATGGACTCCTCGCTCCTCGATGCTCGGTCATCGCCAGCGACATCGGTGACTCCTCACTCCTCGGTGCTCGGACATCGCCAGCGACGTCGTGGACTCCTCGCTCCTTGGTGCTCGGTCATCGCTAGCGACGCCGGGGACTCCTCGCTCCTTGGTGCCCAGACATCGCCAGTGACGCCGGGGACTCCTCGCTCCTTGATGCTCCCTTGGTGGTCGGATCTTGCTACGTCTCATCGGTGCGCTAACAAGCTGCTCCATGCTATTCGGATCAGGGTGCTGATCTTGGGCAGCACGTTTGGGGTCTTGGTATGCGCATGTCAGAAGACGTCGACAAGCTTTCAGACTTCTTTTCCTTTGACCATGCTACAAGATTCATTCTTCATCTTCCAGCAGGCTTGGGGACTAAGTGGACACACTTCACCTTGCGGTGAATGTGCTTGTTCTCATCTTGAGGCTACGCCCGGGGACTGGCTGCCTGCTCGGCTGGTTTTCTACTTTATGACCCTGGCACCACGTGACTACGTCACTTACTGTCAGGCTTGGGAACTAGCTATGGGGGTATGGCCCCCAAGATATGGGCCGCACCATCAGAGGTGGTCCGACCCACAAGATCAAGGCATGCACGGCGCTGCTCGGCATGCACCGCAAGACATTGTATAGTACCAAATAGGATACTTTACTTGTAACCCTACCCCTCCAGAGTATATAAGAAGAGGCAAGGGTCCTCTACTCGACATCATGTATTCAATACAATACACCAAAGACATATGACGTAGGGTATTACGTCGATCAGACGGCTCGAACCTGTCTAAATCGCTGTCTCTGCGCCTTATGTCACCATCCGGTTCTTGATTATGCGCACCCCCACCAACAAATCTACCATCGCGGGATACCCCTCGGTGGACTACCGAGCATATTCTGTTGACAATCTCCCCTCTCCTTTCCTTTGTTTTGCCGATGATGAAATTGTCCAAGTCCATATATTATATGGAATATGAGTTGATGATCAAGAACTTGTGAGGAACTTGGCATCATTAGTAGCCGCCCCTGCATTACCTTCTCCTCTCTTCTCTGTTATGATGCCTTGATGCTCCAAGTTCATGATCAAATGATGATTGACATGTTTCTGAGGCCTCTACTACTTCTACTACTCGTTTTTGATATATTATTGTTTTATAGGACTACTTTGGTTTATAGACCTTTTTTATTTCTTATACCTTCTTGCGTATCTAAAGCACACTTTCTTGCATCTATTAGAATAAAGCGTGAAATAATGTCGCTGACACCAGACATTGCAACTCGTTGCCCCGAGCATGATGAGCAGCCAACCTATGGGGAGCAAGCACTAGAGGACCAGCTTACTCAGGAGCAGTTCGATAACAAGTTAGAAAAATGATCTAGAAGTGATGCTTACTCAGGAGCAGTGTGACGAGGAGGAAGGGGGAGAGGGATATGTAAGTCCCAAGGATCCTTTCCCACATGAAGCCAGAAGGAGGCCAACAGAGGAAGATTTGGACAAGGATTTTGACCCAAACGAGGAGGTAGGGATAAAGCCTTAGCTTGTAAATTTTGCTAAAGCTTTGGTTGTGTTACCTCTGCTAACACTTTGACCCGTCGTATATACAGGTCCCTCCTAAAACTCGGAAAAGATGATGTCAACGTCCGCAACATCTCGCCGGACAAGATGGAGTAGAGGAAAGGAGAGTAGAGGCAACAGCCATAGAGACAAACATTGAGGCCTCTGCTCCACAACCTCAAGACACAACCACGAACATGACTACCAAGCCAAAGAGGAAACAAGGGGATAGAAAAGCAAATCAATATCCAGATAAGGCATGCTATGTGATAACGTTGGTCGGGCCAGCAAGGGAGATCCTTGAGCTGAAGGAATTCAGAGGATGATTTCGTAATGCTATCGGGGCCCTAGTAAGAGATAAATTGAACCCAGCAATCCCTAACTAGAAAGAGGTACCAGAGAAGAAAAAGGATGAACTATGGGATAAGCAGCTGAAGCTCAATTTTAAATTTCCGGAGGGTAAGCACGAATTGGTAAAAAAATGCTTTTAAGATCAAGGGAGAGTCATTCCGACATTGGAGGTCGGAGCTCAACAAGAAGTATATCCAAAAGGGGTTAACTCCCTTCAACGAGTTTGACAACATAACTCCTAGTCAATGGGAGGAGCTCATGGCTCAGAAGACTTCACCGGAGGCATTGAAGCTCAGTGCCCGTAACACTGAGCTGGCGAAGAGGAACAAACACCACCATCATCTAGGCCCCGGTGGCTACTATGCCAAGGAAGAGTAGTTTAGGAAGATGGACGAAGAGGCCGCAGCTGCTGGGAATATCGATGTGAAGAATTTGAAGGTATGCTCAAGGAACTGGATATATGCGAGGAGTGCAGAATCATTCGGTGGTAATCTTAAGTTTGATAAGCCAGAGACCTAAGAGGCAGTATCAAGGATACTGAAATATGCTGAAGATAAGAAGAAGGGCTCATTCAATCCTTCTAGAGAGAGGGATGAGCTTAGCCTTGGCTTGGGAAACAATGAGCACACAGGCCACACCAAGGGGCAAGGGAAAAGGATGACCTGGAAGCACGGATTCGAAGAGGATAGGCACATGTACAAGAAATATGGCATAGACCAGGAGGCTAATCTTGAGCTCCAAGTGAAGGCTCTAGTTGCGAAGGCGCTGGAGGAGCAAGGACTATCTATGGAGCCACGCACATTAATGACGCCGCCAGAAGAACTAGCATTAGTTGGCAGCCCTCTAAAAGTTCTTAGCAGCCAAGGTTCCACTACAGCCACAAACCCCATCGATCACATACAGGAACCAACTAGTTGCACCTTGGTGTTTCTCAGCGACCGGCAGAACATTGTGATGGAGGTGGCAATGGGTGTGACACATCCTCCCGATGGCTTACACCACAATAATAAGATACTGTCGGACTACACTAGGGGCGAGGTGCATACCGTGAAGCCCGAGTTCATGTAGTGGATGATAGACTACGCAACTCCTGAGGGGCTGGTGTTACTCAGAGACGTAATGGGGCAGTTCATCCTATGGCACAAATAGGACATTATACTGATTGATTCTTCGTTGCCTCCCCCTCTCTCAAAATTGGAGCGAGTTGTTGAGGATGGGGAGATATTTTCACCGTCTTGTGACCACCACATTCTTGAGATGCCACATTCTTTACCACCTCCTAGCGAGCATGTGCCTGATAAGCCACAACCTTCTCTAGCTCGTACCGAGCAAGTGCATGATGAGATGCCATAGTCTTCTCAACAAGCGCAGTCGATACATGAACAACGAGTGCCTCTTGAAGAAGGTGATGCACAAGAAGTGAGGACATGCCTGAATGGGAACTTCGAAAGAAGCATCCAATCAACATAAGGCCAATTTATGTTTCGATGAAAGACGTCTCATTGGTGCACAAGTGGTATGCCCATGACCAGTTCAAGCCTCAGAACCAAGTTAAAAAAGTCCCATCACAGGCTTCTGAGGAGGCCATCACTAGCAAACTCCACCAAATAGCAAAGCAGTATCCAAATGTTGATGCCATCAAATGATCAAAGGATTGCCCAAAAACATATGAAAGAGGCAAGCCCTTTCTACCAAACTAGGACATCCAGTGCCTACCACTTGGAATGAGAAGGTTCCATGATTGGTACTTGCGTGTTCTCCTAAGAGCATAGACCTCGTACAAGCATGCTTTCCCACCGGCATATTTGGAAGCCCAGCCGGGAAAATTATATTTGACTTCAATGACATGCAGACATGCTTTCACCTAGGAGCAATGGAAATGAATCTAATTCACACATGGTGCCTATAAGTCCTTGTCCTCCTAATATGATATGAATGTAATCTTTGGATTTTGTTGTAACTAACCCACATTGTGATTTGTAGAATGCAAGTGCACATTGTAAAACAAATGCCAAGTGTGAAAGCCAGGTATATAGACCATCAAGCTATAGCATAAATAAATTTTAATTACCCTAGATAGTGGAAACTGGATGACAAAGAGCTAGCTGCTGAAAGGACCCTTCGCGAGAAAGAGGACATCCATGCAAAGAAACTAACATCACTCTACTATATAGCTACCATACAACTTCGTGTAAGTTCAACTCTATACTTAAAGCTTTGTTTGATATATATTTATTCGATGCAAAATAGCTTATCTAGTTCTATGATTAAATCCATGCTGCAACCACTGGATTTGTATAGGCGTCGATGTCGGGAGGAGCATGGCACAGGTCTTTGATTCAATAGATAGGGACTCGGTGACATACAAAGACTTCATATCGATTCTCAAGACGTATACATATCGACAATTCTCATTAGCTTATATGTTTGTATACATACTTGTAACGTTCACTTTTGGATACTAAAAAGTTGTATTTGCTAAAATAATTCGAACAGGGCATTTATGTTCTATGTCAATCAACGTCACGGAAGGCATGATCCAGTAAGGAAGGAAAGGCTGGCTATAAAAATACTATGTGCGATAAGTGTAACTTACTTCAGTACTCTATTACATGGCTGTAAAAAGCATTACTTAACATTTCCATATGCAAAACACATAGTGCCCCCAAGCAGAAGCCTGGAAGTGTACATTGTGGATACTATATATGTTCTATGATGAGTAACACCGGTACCTACAGGAGACATCTCTTAAGGGTAAGTTTGAACCTCTTCACCCGTAGTATAAAAACTTCGCATATGGTATAAAATACTAAACCAAAACGTGTTCTCTTGTAGTGGAAAGAAGAGAAAGAAATAAAAAGAAACCCATACAAGGATGACCAACTTTTAGAACTCGTCGGTGACCTTTGCAACTTCATATTGGATCAGATTATACACGTCAAAGACACCTACCATGACCGAAATTCTGACTTAGGTAGAAATCCTCAGTACCAACACCTTCGTGAGACTGAAAGGCTAGCTATAGGTCATTGATAACAATGCGTATGTAATTTAACATTGATCTTACCTTGTGGGACACCTACGCCGAGTGCCATAGCCCATTCACCCAATGCACCGTGTGCCAGAGAGAGGGAGGGAGAAGTGGAACGAATTAGACTTATGAATTATGTCTATATAATGATGGATTGTATATATTCTTATGAATTGGACTTGTAATTGTAGTTTATATAATACTCTTGTGCTTGTGGTCAAATTTGAATTATATATGGTATGGTCAGATATATATATATACATATATATATATATATATATATACATATATATATATGTGTGTGTTCTGGTCGAATTTGAATTATAAATTTAAATTTTTTTACGGAAAAATATACTGTAGGGGCGGTTCTAGACTGAACCACCCCTACAAACAAGTATTATAGGGGCGGCTGGTACTACAACTGTCCCTACAAATCGATTTATAGGGGCGATCTGGGAACCGCGCCTACAAATCGGCGATTTGTAGCCACGCTTTGGTAGGGGCGGCTAGCCAAACCGCCCCTACAAATACCCATGAGCCACCCCTACAAATGATATCTGTAGTAGTGGGTCTCCTGTAAACGCGAGCAAGCGAACTGGGACGGCGCGGTCTGCTCGATTTGGACGGACACGACAGACCCGCATCTAGGAGCATATTCCCTACTGAGTTAGATTCCGTTTTATCCAACCCATAAATCAAACAGCAGATCATCTGAATCAAATCCGGGATATCGCATTTTAACCCCAATCCAAACACACGGGACTCCACATAAAAAAAGGATGGAATAAAAGAGTGATTGGTTGAAAAGAAAGAGAAATAGAATAATGAGAATCATATGGATTTACACAAACCTCTAATGATTAGAAACTAAAAACGAGATCTCGAAGTAATTCGAACGATTTCGATTATCATTTATTTGTACTTATTAGTTACTTCTACCCGATAGAGCTTAGAAGTTGGAAGTAATAATTTCTTAGTTCATTGTATTCGTAACCATTTCTTCTTCTTTTTGACATGAGAAACTCACCATGAATCTACTAATTGCTGCTGCTTCCGTTACTTGCCCCGAATCTCGCATTGCACGAGCACTGGGCCATGGTACCATGTTCCCGGCAGGGAAGCACCTCCGCGCACCTCCATGAGGTAGTGGATAAGGACCTGGGCTTAGGGAGCTGACGGTGGAGCGGTCGGATAGTATGCTGCAGCGATGTTGCTTCTATTATGTATATATGCTGCTACATTTTTTTTGTGTGTTTCAATTTCAAAATTCATGCTTAGGTTCATTCGTGTACGTATCATATCTTTGTTTGTAGATGCTTCTTTTGGAGACAATTTTGGAGTGGCGCATAATTTAATTACGATATAGTTTGCTATTTTTTTATAATCATTCATGTAATTTTTTGAGACGAAAGAATTTTGTGCCCTCTTTTTGCTTAAAGGGTTGCATTCATTTGACTGAGTTGGTTAATGAATTAGTTTTGAAGTATTATGCAAATTAATTAATGATCATACTCTAATATGCTAATAATTAATTTAGATACAATTTTAAAGAGGTAGGTAGTGGAAAAAATGGTTCGCCTCTCTCCCGTGGCGACTACGTCGTCTCCGCCGTCTCCGCACTCCCGACCCATCCCTATCCCCATCCCCACCCATGTTCCCTCCGGTGTCCTCGCCAGTGAGCTTCCACGGGGGACGGAGGGAGGACATTGAGGTGCTTATCTCTCGTCGCGATGCATGGTGGGAGAAGAACATTCAGAAGGAGGGTGAGAAGGTTGGTGGATGGTTGGGGGATGCGAATGCTTTCCCGGCGTTATCCCACGGGGAGCGGCGGCGGGAGCGGGCCAGAGGGTTTGGCGTTCCCATGGATGCGAATTCGTGGAGTACCAGGCATGCGGTGGAGAAAGGCTCTCTTCCGTTCAAAGAAATCCTACCGAATTCTGTCAGAATCAAGGTGATTTCGATTGAACTTCGTTGGCAAGGCCATGGCGGCAAGGCAGAGACGAAGAGGAAATCACCGGCGGGAGAAGGTTTGGATGTTTCAAACTCTGTGGCGGTGGAGCCGACCAGTCAGAGACGATGGTTCCGCTTACCACCTAAGGTTCGGGAGGTGGCGGGAATCCTAGGGCGCAGACCTGAGGTTGGGACATGCGGCGGCGATCAGGATAGGGGTGAGCGAGAGATTGAAGGTGACCCCGAGTCGGGGGACCTCTCATCCTCTCCTACATCCCGTCCTTTGAAGCCGATCCCCGCAGATCAATCCCCACCTCGCAAACCCTAGCCACCACGCATCGTGAAAAAATCCTCTCCAAAATCGTCGATCATTTTGGGTAGATCGGAGAGATCCTTTGCGGCCGCCGTTCGAGCCGAGCCAGCTCCTACGGTTGTGGTCGGCATGAATCGTGGAGGAGGTCACCGAGGCAACTATGGCGCGACGCGGGATGGCTTTGGCGCTGGAAGGCAGGGTAGAGGGAGAGGCCGTACACCTGGCCGCAACCTCACCTGGGAGCGCACCAACAAAGCACCTTCACTGCAAGCAGAATCTAAGGAGGAAGACCGTGAGCAACAAGGTGATGACAAGTGGGAAGGGGGGAAGGACCAGCAGAAGCAACCTGACGAGCAGTGGGGAGCCAAGAAGGATACTCAAGATATTCCTGAATCATCCCAAGGTAACAAAGCTCATCGTACTCAAGAAAATCAGGCTGGTTGCTCTAATCAGGCTAGGATTCCCTGTGAGATCTGTGGACTGTACAATCATGTCACTAAGGACTGCAGAGGATTGAACTGTGAGATATGTGGACCTCATGGGCATATGGCTTATGACTGTAAAGAATGCATTCCCTGGAACAATGTGCCTAAACTATGTGCAACTCAGGTTGAAGATCAGAGTTTCTTTTTTATTGAGGAAGATATAGATCCAAGAATGGCTAGAGAGAAGGAATGTACTGTTGTTATTACAATCACTGCTGGACAGGCAACTGGGAAAGACATTGAGAGGCAATTTGTCAATGTTCATGGTTCAGAAACTGGAGATGGACTGCCAGAGCTATAAGTGAGAACAAATTTATTATGAGATTCCCAGTGCCAAGATGGTGAAGGAGTGGAGCTTTTTTCCTTATATTTCCATGAGATATGTAAATGCTCAGATGAAGATTGATTCTTATACTGCAAGTTTTGCGGCTAAAGGTGAGCTGCAACAAGCTTTGTTCGGGATTTGGGATATACCCACTGACCAGAGGTCTATCAGGACATGTGCCAAGGTGGGAGGCCTAGTTGGTAAAGTGCTGGAAATTGATGAGAAAACAAGGTTCAGGCATGATTATGTCAGACTCAAGATAGCATGTAGAGATATTACCGAAGTGCCAAGGACTGCTGAAAGTACTTTGGGCTTAGTTCTTCATGATTTCACCTTTGAGAGAGAAGTTGAAATTGAAGCTCCTGCAAGAACTCTCTAAAGTGGCATTAAAATTACAGAAGGAGAATATCCCCCTCCATCTAAGAAATTCAAGGCCAATGAAAATCTCAGTAAGGAGTCACAGGATAAAGCTGGGAATCAGTCTAGTGGGAAACTGGTTGGATCTGGATCTGATAAATCTGCTGGTAAGAAGCAATCTGGCAATGTCACTATGTCTGCTCCTCCAAAAATTGGGGGGAAAGCTACTGGTGGTGAGAATTTGTCTTTGCAAAAGAACAATGCTGATGAGGATAAGGGTGAAAAGGTCCATATTCCTGAAACTTTTGAGGATTCAGACTCTGATAGTGATTTGGGTGAAAGAATTAGGAGGCTGGAAGGCTTTGGAGATATTGGGCAGGGAAGCTCTAAAAACATTGATGGAGATGTTCATCAAATATGGTGCTTGGAGAGTAACCCCCCAACCCTTGACCCTAAGCAAGTTATCAATGAAGATATGAAACTCATGAATGCTGAGGGATCCACCCTGGAAACTGATAAGCAGCTGGTCTCTTTGGGGAATCAAAAACCCATTGAGATGGATTTCTCTGATGAGGCCATTGTGAATACCCAAGAAAGCACAGTTGCTGAAGAAGAGATCACTGAGCAAGATGGATTGCCGACATCTATGGGATCTTGCATTTGTGAGGTGATCAAGAATGACAATCTGAAGCAGCAGAAGACAAGGAGGAGTGAGAGACTTAAGAAGGACATCACTAAAACCACTCAAGAAAACTGTGGAAGGATGGCAAGGAAAAGGAATTTGGAAGGTACATTTTCTTCTTCTTCCATGTTCTCTGATTTACCTATACAGACCATTAAAGAACTATCTAGTGACATTGGTATTAATGTTGATCAGATTAGTTTTGGCACCTTTGATATGATTAAGGAGTTGGAGATTACTAGGAAAAATCTACATGCTAAACATAATGAGGTAGTGGTTAGTGAACAAAATGATGATGATTTAGCAGATAAGGATATGAATGAGAGATTGATAGTGGCTGCAGGATGAGCCTTCTGAGACAGAAAGCGAAATCCTGGCACTATCTAAAAAGAAAGGAAAATTATCTAAAAGAAAATTAAAAATTTCTCCAAATAGCAAATCCAAGACTCATGTCCAGGAAGCTCCTGGCTTGAAACGAAAGGGAAAAGGAGGTAAAGTTGGCCTTCAAACTCCCAAACTGTCTGATTTGGAACTGTAGAGGCCTT
Source organism: Miscanthus floridulus (assembly GCF_019320115.1). NCBI lineage: Eukaryota > Viridiplantae > Streptophyta > Magnoliopsida > Poales > Poaceae > Miscanthus > Miscanthus floridulus. The sequence goes on from NC_089584.1 coordinate 63,348,657, forward strand.
AAGAAAAATGGGGTCTCTACCTTTCTCAAAAGTCTCATTTTCCAATACAATTTTGATTTTGTTGGCTTACAAGAAACTATGGTAGAAGAATGTGAAGTATCCTTGCTTAGGAAGTTTGATACCCATCAGGACTACCTTTGGGAATGGATTCCTTCCAAAGGTAGATCTTGGGGGATTTTGGTTGGCATCTGTTTGAATAAATATGATGTGGGTTCTTTTACAAAGGGGATTTTATGATTCAAATGAATCTGTGGGACAAAGAAAATAAGCTTAAGTGGAATCTGATTGTGGTTTATGGTCCTGCCCATGATGATCTTAAATTTGATTTCCTATCTGAACTGTCTAGATTTTGTGATGCTAGTGCTGAGCCCTTTTTGATTGGTGGAGACTTTAATATTATTGGATATGCTAATGAGAAGAGTTCTAATAGAGGTGTGCATAGACATTCTGGAGTCTTTAATTCCATCATTCACTTCTTTGAACTCAGAGAATTAATCATGTCACGTGGCATATACACTTGGATGATTTGCTCTTGCCTGAATAACTCCCCTATCTATCAAATGTCTGTGTACATGTGCCCCAAAACTATTTCTGAGAAAATTGACAAGATTTGGAGAGTTTTTTTCTGGCAGGGGGGTGGGACCAAGAAAAAATATCATTTGATGAAATGGGTCAAAATTTGCAAAAGTAAAAAAGAAAGGTGGCCTTGGCATTAAGGACTTGAGAAAAATGAATGTAAGCCTTTTAGCCAAATGGTGGTGGAAACTTGAGCAGGAGGAAGGGCTTTGGCAGTATATAGTCAAATTTAAATACATGCATAATAAATCAATTTTCTTTGTTTCTCATAGAGCAACTGATTCTCCCATGTGGTGTGATCTCCTTAAAGTTAGAGATATTTATTTACAAGGGAGGGTGGTCAGTATTAAGAATGGGGTGAAAACCAGATTCTGGTGTGACCCTTGGCTGTATGATAAGCCACTGATGGTTATCATTCCCACTTTGTTTCTTCTGTGTGATCAAAAAGAGGTATTTGTTGCTGATGTTAAAAATGGCAATGTTCAAATCACATTTAGAAGAAGGTTAACTGATGGCTTGCAGCTAAGCTGGGATGGTATCAAGGTTGATGTTGAGAGAGATCAGCTTCAGGAAATAGAAGACCAGATTATTTGGCGGATTGGCAAGAATAAAAAATTTTCTGTGAAATCTTTGTATAACGCTTTAACACAATCTGACGCTGGGCCTGATCACAAAAGGATCTGGAACGGTAGAGTTCCCCCCTCCCCCAAGATCAAGATTTTTATTTGGTTGATGATCAATGGTGCTCAGTTAACCAAGGATAACCTGACCAAAAGGAAATGGACAGGGGATCCCAAATACCAGTTCTGTCATCATAATGAAACTATTAATCATCTGTTCTTTACCTGCTCTGTTGCAAAAGTGGTGTGGGGGGTTATTGCTAGAATTATAGGCGCTACCAATATTCCAACCTCCATTTCCCAGTGTTGGGAATGGTGTGAGTTCTGGATACCAGAAGGCTCAAAATTTCATGTGGGCTATTTCGGCCATTTGTTGTTGGGCAATATGGAAGGCTCGCAACAGAGCGTGCTTCAATAGAAAACTCATAAAGAACCCAATTGAAATCATTAGTCATGCGGGTGCCCTAATGCGTTTTTGGACAGGTATCTATGCTGAAGTCGACAGGATGATGCATGTCAATGGGGTGAACACTATGCTTAAGGTGGCGTCGGATCTTCTCCCCCAACGCCCTCCTGAGGATCAATGCAAGCGCTTGAAGCAGGATGATAGTCATGATGGTGAAGATCAGAATCACTGAATGAAGTGCAGCTACGGGAATGAAGTCCCTGAGATGTTGTTTTGTTCTTAGTCCCAATGTGCTATCTTTTGTCTGACCAAATGTGGTGATCCTTTAGCTGGTCTGTAATAAATGCAAACGTCATGTTCTGTCAGCTAGAGTAAACTCTAGCTAAGTGGCAGCAGTTATCTGGCTATGAGACGGAGCTCAGAGCTACTCGGAACTGGTTCTCTCCTGATCTCCCATTTACTATCTTAACATTCACATGTATTTTTGTCATGAAATGGAAATGGGGCATGTCCTCTTCTAGAAAAAAAAAGATGCAATTTTAAATGACTACATAGTTCACAACACCATGCAAGAAATAAAAAACTACAACTATCCTATGAGACAGTGAAATAAAATTGTGCATTGAGTAGTGGGCTATGCTAGCGCCTGGATGTCCAGACGTCCATGCATGCTGCTGCGCCAACCTGAGTGTTCCTACGTCGCTGTGCCTACACCGGAGAGCATGTGTGTAGGCCTCGTCCAACTGCATCCGTGAGAGAAGGAGCACAACGTTCGTACCTTTGTGTTGACCTGACTGCATACTGCACCGTGGGGGACTACGCCTGGTGGTGCAGGGGCGTCGGCCTGCTCTAGCACTCTGCACGGGAGAGCATGTGCGTGTGGGGCCTGCCTAGCTGCATCCGAGGGAAAAGCGTGCCTACCTAGTGTTGACCCGACTACATACTGCACCGTGGGGGCCATGTCTGGTGGTGCAGGGCTGGCGCTTTACGTGCATGCACTTTGACCAGAGAGTGTTTGACCATTTGGGCACTGACTGCCCATTGCACGTACGTCTGACTATTGGAGCTAGCCTGCATAACAGAGATAGGTAGCGCTGTTGGGTGCTGCAGCACGTGCGTGCCTACGAGTCAAAGCACGTGAGGAGCAACACTTGCTGCAACATACGTCTGAAAACAAGGTGAAACATTTGAAAGACGTGTTTGCAACATATGTGTATAGTCAATGTAACATATGCGACATACAGATAAAACATTTGTAACATACGTACGAAGCAAATAAAACATTTAGAATATACACTTGCAACATCCGTGTATAGTCACTGCAACATATGCAACATCCATATGAAGCCATGCAATATCCAAATAAAAACAGCTTAAACATTGAGAACAGACACTTGCTGCATATGTGTACAATAATTGCAACATATGTAACATCCCGATCTACTTTTGCAATATTCATATAAAAGACTTGCAACGTACCTCTGAAACATCTGAAATACTTAAAACGTATGCTTGCAACATGCGGTTTTCATCCTTCTTCCGTGCAACGTAGAGCATAGCGGGGAACGGTCGGTTTCGGCCAGCCGGCGGCCGTGGATGGTGGCCTGGCTTGGCAGCGGCCAGCTACGCCTGCCCTGGGCCTGACCAGTGACGGCCCCCTCACCTAGGGTGCTCTCGGCGATGACCATGAGTGGTGGACGCTGGCCCACGGCGCATCGGAGTCGGAGGTCTTCCTAGCCGCCGACCAAGCGTCCGGCCCCTGTGGTTGAGGCGGGCAATGGCGGTCGGACGGCTGCGGTCTCCCTCTCCACGAGCGAGCGGCGGTCGGGCAACAGCGCCGGCGATCGGCAGGTTTGCTATCCGCGACGAGCGGTGAAAGCATGAATGGTTGGCGGTGTGGTGGAGATGCTACCTGGTCATTCAGCACAGCTCTCCATGTATGTTGATTGTGTCCTCTTCTAGTATACATGCATGTCACGTATTCACGTTCTGACGAGACCGACATACATACGTGTACATGCACATATTTGTGTTACGTTTGGTCCATGGATTAAAATATAACCGGACCCACTGAGTAGCCGGCGCGGCCTGGACCAACTACGAGGGCGGGGTGCGGGGCGCGCGGAGCATTACCGTTGTTTCATTCATATGTAAATTAATGTATTAGTCTTACTAACTAGGACATAAAAGTCCACTCATAAAAGTAATGTAAAACTAAACTGATTAAAAAAAAAGCTAATGTAAAACTGCACCTAGGACCATGAGTAGTAATAAAAGGCTAAAAGCCTCTAGACGGAAGAATGATTATTTTCAGGATATGTGTACGGACAAAGGGGAGGCCACTTCACATCATGGATGCATGTATACACACTCGCTGATACTAGCTGCGTTAAAAAAAAAGTTAAATGTACCAGTGGTCCATTAACTTGCACTCTAGTTTCACTTAGGTCCATCAACTCTAAAAGTGGGTTTTTGGATCTATAGTCTTTGTTAGTGGTGCATTCCTAGCCCATACCTCTTTGTTTCAGTTTTTTAACCGCCGTGGCTGTCCATCGTGTCATCCATGTTGGATCAATAAGCATATGCTCGTCATGTGAGGGTGGAGGGCATTGGGTAAAATTGCAGGCAGCCATCTTCATCTTTGGCGCGTGGGCTGGCACGTCCAACGGCGGCGTCCTCGTGGGGCTGGCTGCCTGCGGCGTCACTACTACAGAAACGATTTTTAGCAACGGGAGCATTTTTTTTTGTAGGGGCGGCTCCACCACCAACCACCCCTACAGTGGGTGAGCTCGGGTCCCATGATTCCAGCTGCCCCCACAAATCTAACAGTAGGGACGGCTGATGATATGAGCTGCCCTACAAATGGGTAGATTTGTAGGGGTGGCTCACTCATCAGCCGCCCCTACTGTTCGATTTGTAGGAGCGACTCAATCACTAGTCACCCTTATAAATGTCCGTTGTACAAATGGCTGCTGCCCCCTTCTTCCTCCCAGTGGCGGACCTAGGATTTAAAACCAGGGTAGTCCTATTCAAAAAATTTCATGTGCAACACGACAAAATTTAAAGAAAAAGTTCGGTAAAATGGCTATAAATTAACCAAATTGAGATAATACAATTGAAAGGTTCAAAACTTATATAAATAGATCCAAAACTTGCACAAATAGATTATACATAAGATTCTACGCTATGATTTCATTCACAAGAACAAATCCCTAACCAAATTTACATTCCAGTGCTCACCGTCCAAACCAAAGGGTATGAGATTAGGGTGAGCTCAGAACTTCAAAAGCACACTCACCATCCAGGGGCGCTGGCACGCTGCAGAGCAGCAGCCTGGTGCACTCGGCGGCTGGCTCCAGCGGCACGTAGCTTGCTGCCCTACTCGACACCTCGGCCACGCGGGGTGCCGCGTAGTGCCGTAGTAGGGGTGCCGCATAGGCTCGGAGAGACGGCTACCAGTGCCAGGCCTAGGCGGGATGGCACCCTGTGGGGTGCCGACGCTCGGGCCTCGTGCGGCTCGGCCTCGACGCTCGGGGAGTCAGGGGCGGCGACACTCGCAAGTGTCACGGCCTCGGGGGCGGGGCAGGTCTCACGGCCTCGCGCAGGGGCTCAGGAGGCAGACGGGAGATACCTGATGCTCGCTAACGTGGGCTTCTTTCAGTTTTTTATTGGGCCAGACTTTCTATAGGCTAAAAGATTGAAAATGCTGAGTACTAAATAAACTTTGTGCTAGATTCTAGGGTAGTCCTGGGCCTACCTGGACTACCTTTTGGGCCCGCCACTACTTCCTCCTCGGGTCACTCACTCTTACCCGAGAAAAAAGGCTTGGGAGGCCTTGGGCATCTCCCAAAAATTGCTCTACTAAGCGGGAAGGTTTTGATCTCAAATCCTTTGGTGGAGAGGTTGTAGAAGGTAAGAAAATGATATTCCACACTTTTTTTGTAGTTTTAATGGTTGGTTAGTGAGTAATTAGAGTTTTGCTTTTCTCGCTCTTCTATGGTGCTTGAGCTACTTATGAAGCAAATTAGACCCAAGTTTTGAATGTACTAGGGTAAATTAGGTAGGGGAACAAGATCATACCCTTATTTGGTCCATGTTTCTTGATTTTAGTGAATAATTAGTTAGTTTTATGGATGTTTCATGTGCATGTAGATCTAGATCTAGATCTAGGGTTTGGTTTTTTTTATTAATTTCGTTTTTGTAAATTTATGTTTGATAAAATTGGACTAGGATTTGTGTTGGTGTTTTGGACCGGCGAGCCCTCAACCCACTAGTAAATTTGTACTGCGTGTTCCTAATCCCGGATGGTGATGCAAAGAGACACAAGGTTTATACTGGTTCAGGCAATAGGTGCCCTACGTCCAGTCTGAGAGATCGATCTTGTATTCCTTGCACCGAGGTGCTCGTAGTATGGGGTTACAAGCTGGGCGAGAGAGGGAGCTAGCCCTAGGTCTCTGCGTGAAACGGCGTGGATTGCTTGAGATGTTGATCTCTAGCAGCAGAGAAGCGTGCGTGTTTGTCTGTTCGTGAGAGCATGAGCCTAAGCGTCTGTCAGTTCGTCCTCCCTAGAAACAGCCCCGGTCTCTCCCTTTTATAGTCGAAGGGGGGACAGGGGTGATACATGTGTTCGCTACGCAGCGTCCTGTAAGCAGAGGCGGTATGTCCGAGCCCTGTAGCTTGTGACCGTGGCGGTATGGTCAACGGAGCGGTCTTGTACTTGATGTACTGGAGCGACGCGCCGGTCACGCCTGATCCTGTGCGACGTGGGAGCTCTAGTGATAGCTTGACGCAGGGCATGGCGAACGACGTGTCGGTCACTGTGCGCTGATAGTGTGAAAAGCCGAGGCTCAGTCGGTGCCAAGGCCGAGCCATCATGGGGGGCGCAGCGGGCACGAATCCTGAGGCTGCCGAGACCCTGAAGTGGATTACCGAGGCTCGGAGGGAGCAGTTGGTCCTATACACTGATTCCGAGGCTACAGGGACCCGAACTTGACTCCCCACGCCGCGCTGTCCTCGGAGCAGTTGGGGTTAGGTAGCATAGTGCGGTATGGGTGTCAGTCATGGGCACAGTGCTAAGCACAGCGGCCGGTAACCCCTGCTCCATCCTGTCCCAGATGGCATGGCGTCGATGTGACCCTACGTCTCGTCGGCCACTCCACTGTGTCGAGCTGTCGTTCGGCTGATATCGCGGGAGCGGTTGAACACGTTTGTTGGACGTGACATCCTGTCAGAGAAGTGGGTCAAGGCGAAGGCGACGGGGTTGTTTGCTGAGCCGGCCTCGAGCGAGGCGGAGGATCGGCAACTCGTCCGAGGCCTTCCGGGCGGGGCCTCGAGCGAGTCGGAGAATCGGTTCCCTGTCCGAGGCCTTACGAGCCGGCCTCGAGCGAGGCGGAGAATCGGTTCACTGTTCGAGGCCCTACGTGTGAGGCCTCGAGCGAGGCGGAGAATTGGTAGCCTCGGTCAAGGTGGGGGTTAGCCAGTAGTTGTCTCTTGGCTTTGATTTTTAAAGGGTCTAAGTGATTTTTTCGGTCCTTGCTTAGGGGACCCCTTCTTATGGTACCCGACAGTAGCCCCCAAGCCTCGGGGAGAGTGTGAGTGCTCTCCCTGAGGTTTTGACGAGATTTGGCTCACGGGAGCTCCTGGCGGGATGGTGTTGCGTATTCGAAGCCTCGGTGGGTGCGCGCGAGCGCACCCGCCGGGTGTAGCCCCCGAGGCCCTAGAGGAGTGGATTTATTCCTCTAGGGGCTTTTTCTCATGTTGAGCGAGGGGTTTTATCGTATTCGCCGAGCCCACGAGTGCGAGTTCAGGTCACTGGGTCTCGGCGTGGTTGCACGAAGGGCCCCCGAGCCTCTGCACGGAGTGAGAGGGCAGTCAGGAGTTCCCCTGGCTTTTTGTACGACCCTCGCACATCCTTTTCATTTGGAAGGAGGGGTTGTTTGTCGAGCCCTTGGGTGTGAGCTTGGGTCGCTGGGTCTCGGCAAGGTTGCAGGAAGAGCCCCCGAGCCTTTGCACGGAGCGAGAGGGCGATCAGGAGTTCCCCTGGGTTTTTGTGTGACCCTCGCGCATCCTTTTCGTTTGGAAGGAGGGGTGGAATATGCCAGGCTACCCTCGGTGGGCGCGAGCGGTGACACTTCCGGTGAGCTGTTATCGGGTAAGCCCGAGTGGAGGCCCGTGCCCCATTCGACAGGGGTCGGCTAGCGGTCCAGAGACGCACTCCAAAAGTACCAGAGGGCTTCTCGATTGGCCCCAGGGGCTCAATGCCTCCCTACAGTGGGATCCCATTCGGAGACCTCCCTGCCGGTCTCGGACACGACTTAGGGCATCCCGAGCGATTGCTTGCTCGGGCCTCGGCCATGTACGGGCTCGCCCATAGTTGTCCCTGACTCTATTGTCCTGGGGCGACTGTCAAAACCTCTGGGGCCCAGCCTTCGAACCCCTGGACCATAACGGGCTCGGTGCCCCTTATTGCATTTTTCTGATCCTCCGAGTGCGAGCTTGGGTTGCTTGTCTTCGTCCTGGGTGCAGGAAGAGCCCCCAAGCCTCCGCACGGAGCAAGAGGGCGGTCAGGAGTTCCCCTGGCTTTTTGTGCGACCCTCATGCATCCTTTTAGTTTGGAAGGAGGGGTTGTATGCCAAGCCCTCGGGTGCGAGCCTAGGTCGCTGGGTCTCGGCAAGGTTGTAGGAAGAGCCCCTAAGCCTCTGCATGGAGTGAGAGGGCGATCAGGAGTTCCCCTGGCTTTTTGTGCGACCCTCGTGCATCCTTTTTGTTCAGAAGGAGGGGTTGTTTGCCAAGCCCTCGGGTGCGAACCTGGGTCGTTGGGTCTCGGCAAGGTTGCAGGAAGAGCCCCCGAGCCTCTGCACGGAGCAAGAGGGCGATCAGGAGTTCCCCTAGCTTTTTGTGCGACCCTCGCACATCCTTTTTGTTCGCAAGGAGGGGTGGAATATGCCAGGCTACCCTCGGTGGGCGCGAGCGGTGACACTTCCGGTGAGCTGTTATCGGGTAAGTCCGAGTGGAGGCCCGTGCCCCATTCGATAAGGGTCGGCTAGCAGTCTAGAGACGCACTCCAAAAATACTAGAGGGCTTCTCTAGTGGGTCCCAGGGCCGTTCAATTGGCCCCGGGGGCTCGATGCCTCCCTACGGTGGGATCCCATTCGGAGACCTCCCTGCCGATCTCGGACACAACTTAGGGCATCCCGAGCGATCGCTCGCTTGGGCCTCGGCCATGTATGGGCTCGCCCATAGTTGTCCCTGACTCTGTTGTCCTAGGGCGGCTATCGAAACCCTCGGGGGCCTAGCCTTTGAACCCCTAGACCGTAACGGGCTCGGTGCCTAGTTCCTTCGTCTGAAAGGAATCGGGTGGGGGATATTCCCCTGCCATCGACTGACAACGGCAGAAGCACCTTTTGAGGCGGTTTCTCAGGGAGACGAAACGGCACCTGCTGTTGCTGTGGTCGGATGCGACGCGGTGTCAGTGGATGGGACATAACTGTGCGTGCGATTAATAAGGAAAAGGTGGGCGCGTGGGTGGTAAAATCGGATCCAGATTAACTGTGCCAGATCCGAGGGAAACTTCCCCGATTTCGTTGCCCGTCCGTTTCGCCCCTTCCTACATAAATATGTGACAAGACTCGCCCCTCTCCTCCTTACCTTGTCTGCCTTTGCTTTTGCTGCCCTCGAGTCGTTGCTAGGAACAGAGAGTGCCGGGGAGAAGAAGGGAGAAGAAGGGAGAGGAAGAGAGGGAGAGAGCGAGGCTTACCGCCATAGTCGCATTCCCCACCGTACTCATGGCCGGCGCGGTTGTCATTCAGGCGGATCCTTGGGCTTGGTCCAACGTATCCGTGGAGACGCTGCAGTCGCTCGTCGACGACGACCTCCTCCGCCCGGTTACCGACCCCAGCAGACTAGAGTGGATTGCTCCGGGGGGCGAGCCGGAGCCGAGGCCACACGATGGCTACGTTGTGAGCTTCGTGTACTTCCATGAGCGCGGTCTCGGCCTATCGGTGGACCGGTTCATGCGGGCGCTCCCGCACTACTACGGCGTGGAGCTCCACAACTTCAACCCCAACTCCATCATGCTGGCGGCCATCTTTGTCACCGTCTGCGAGGGGTACCTGGGGATTGCCCCTCATTGGGAGCTGTGGCTCCACCTCTTCCAGGCGGGGCATACCACCAAGCCGACGGGCACGACGGGTACGAGGAAGGTGGTGAGGGCCGGCGGCTGTACTCTCCAAGTGTGCCAAGACTGGCAGCACCTCTACATCCTGGCGCAGCTCGCGTCGTCCAATCGCCACTAGTATAACAGCTAGTTCTACCTCCGCAACGACGACAGCGGACTTCCCCCCTACACCGGGTGGGTCATGGAGAGCCAGCCGGAGAAGTGGAGGTATGGCATCCCGAAGGAGGATCAGCCCAAGCTACAGCTGCTCCTAGAGGGGCTGGCGAGGCTGCGGAGCCGCTGCCTTACGGCGGCTGTGGTCGTGGCTGCCTTCCACTGCCGGAGGGTGTTGCCGCTGATGGCTCGGCGGCGGCACCTGTTCGACATGACATCGGGTGAGCCGATCGAGGGCATCTGGATGTCTGCCGTCGCCCTCTCCGACGAGGAGATTCTACGTCGAGTGAGGGAGATAGTGGAGGGGAAGCTGAGGAACGATGGTTTGACCCCCTTCGCGATACGCCCGTCGCGGGGGTACCTCTCCTTGGTAAGTCATGTGCCGCTGCAGCCCCCGAGGCCTCCCCGTTCCACATCGTTTCCTGTTCCCTTATTTGTGTTCATCGTTCCTGCAGGGGATGAGGGATGTGTGAGCCTCCCCGCTGCCCGTTCCCGAGGACGCAAAGTGGTGGGCAGTGAACCGGGCGCACACCGAGGTGCAGAAGAAGAAGAAGAAGGATGCCGAGGAGGCAAAGCGCACGAGGAAGATCCTTGAGCACGAGGAGCTGGAGAAGCACCGCCGGCAGCAGAGGCAGGACGGTCTCCCAGTGGAGGCGTCTCTGTCGCCGTCACTGTCAACAGACTCTTTGGGTGGAGATGGCAAGAGCGAGGGGGGCGGGGTCCCCTAGACCATCTCCCTAACATCGGGGCGTCGGCGAGCGGCCTAGCGTCCCTAGGAGGAGGAGGAGAGGATGCCTCGGGGACTGTGATCGCCTGCCCTAGGGCCGAGGCCGACGCCCGAGGTACGGGCGTTAGGGAAGCACGCCATCATCCCTGTGGGCTCGACGGCAGAGGTGGAGCAGGTGACGGGGTTGTTGCAGGTGGTGCTGGAGGTGACCCAACAGCCTTCACAGAGGGTCGAGGCGGCGCTGGTGTCCGTCGAGGGCCGACCGGCACCGATGGACATGGGGGCCATGCCACCGCCGCCGCCACCTCCATCATTGCAGAGAACTAGGGGCACGGTGCAGAAGCGGTTGTGTCCCCGTTCGAGGTAAGTGCTTTGTCAGCGGAGTTCGTATCGTCTCCCGCTCGCTTTCTGGTCGTATGCTGACTGCGTAAGTATCTCGTCTTCAGTCAGAAGCGTCATGCGGAGGTGCCTGCCTTGGCGCCACGTAAGGCGCTCAAGGTGAGCCCCAGCTCCACCGCCCACTGGGTGGTGGAGGCGCAAGCCGCCATACAACATGGTGCGGCATTGGCAAGGGCCAACCCGAAGGAGCCGGTAGCCTAGGGAGAGGCTACCGAGGCGGCCATGGAGCAAGCGGAGGAGGAGGAGCCTATGCCCCGCGAGGCCGAGGCCCGTGGGTCGGATGAAGCCGAGGCGCCCTCAGTCGCCGAGGCTACTGAGGGCGAGGCCGAGGCCCCCCGGATTCCCGAGGCTGAGGCGACAGAGGCCGGGGCGCCCAAGAGCACCAAGGCTGAGGTGGCGGAGGCCAGAGCCCCCATGACCACCGAGGCCATGGTGGCGGAGGCCGGCGTGAGCGTGGCAAAGCCGGCGGCCCAGGAAGCGGAGATGGAGGCGGGGCAAGCCTTAGTGCTGCCCCCGGTCCAAGGCCCGCCGCCGTCTTAGGAGAGCACCCGAGAAGTGGAGGTCCATTCGATCTCCTCCGACGATACTTCCCGGGGGAAGGAGGCGGTGGATGCCGAGGCGGCCAGCACCGCGGAGCAGCCAGCTCCGACCTCTAGCGAGGGAAGCTCATCCCTCATGCGGGTACAACCCGACCCCCGCGGGTGGGATCACCCGCATGTCTTGTGGCGGAGCTGGGACGACCCTGAAGGGGAGCCCCTGTTCGCTCTTGAGGACACGGCCGAGGGGGGGGGGGCGCTGGAGCACCTTTGAGCAATACCGCTAGCTGGCGGAGCGGTCGCTGCGGACAACGCTGTTCGTCATAGTTGACGATCTGCCCGGCGTCACCCAGGTACGCGCCTTTTTTTCTCGTGTGGTGTTGTCTCTGACCTGAGTTCTCTTGCAGCGCTTGACGTCTGTTCTACCTATCCAGGAGCTCGAGGACCGGTCCCTCGGGAAGTCGCTGTTCCTCCGGCGGGAGAGGGGCGTCTGGGACCAGCTCTAGCAGCAGAAGGACCTGCTTGCTGGTGCCAACGAGCTCCTGTCGGTGCGGAGCATGGAGGTGGAGGACCTCTGCCTTCGCTGTGCCGATGCAAAGGCCAAGGTGGCCACAGTTCAGGAGCAGGCTGCCCCTCTAGCGGCGTAGATCAAGGAGCTAGAGGAGGAGCTGACCCGGGCGGCCAGCGAGCGGGACACCTTTAGGTCCCAGGCTAAAGAAGCGAAGACCTCTGCCAAGGCCATCGCTGGACAGCTGGGGATGGAGCAAGGTGCGCACCTGCTGATGAAGGGCGCCCTAGCAGAGGCCCTCAAGGTGGCTAAGGCCTCCCGGACCGAGGCTATGGTCTGGAAGGGAAAGGTCGAGGGTGAGTCCTATTCTCCTTGTTTTATTTATTTTTCTTGCGTTTGAGCCCTAACTTCCCGATGTGGTGTAGAGCTAGAGAGGGAGGCTTCCAAGGTGGTCGAGGCCTCTCAGGTTGAGGTCCAGCGCCTGAAGGAGAAAGCCGAGGCCTCTCGGGTCAAGGCCCAGCGCTGGGAAGAGAAAGCCGAGGGTGAGTCCCGTAGGCCTTGGCCCCTGTTTGGCTTATTTCCTTTTGTGCTTAACCCCATCCTACTTGTCTTGATAGAGGGTTGGAGAAGGAGGTCTCCCGGGTCACCGAGGCTTCCGTCGCGGTGCAGGCGGTGCTCGAGGCCGAGATCGGGGAGAATAATGCGCTGTAGACCGCTGCCCGTACCGCCTGCGAGGCCCTGGAGGTTGAGGGGGTCCAGTCGGGTAGCTCCCTTGGGAGCCACCTGATTGCGTTGAGTGGCCAAGTGCGCGAGCAACTCCGAGGGGCGCTGCACACGAGCGTCAAGCGCGCCCTGGCCGTCGTCGCCTCGCACTACGTCGGCGTCGACCTCGAGGCCATCAGCGATGGCTACGTCCTGGCCAAGGATGACGAGGAGGCTAATGAGGAGGTCACGAAGCTGATGGAGGCGGCTGAGGGCCCCGACACGGCGTTGTCCAAGCTTTTCGAAGAGGAGGTGGTCCCTCCCATGCCATCCACCGACGCTGGAGACCCTGAGCCTTGACCTGGGCCCAAGAGGCCATGTAAACAGATTAAGGTTATTTTTGTACCATAACGCTTGTGGCCTGTCGAGGCCTTTTTTAAAGTACTTTTGCGTCTATGCTTCTTAATCGTTTTTTACTGTATTTCCGAGCCTCTGCCCTCTGTCTCGTCTCTAAACATATCTCTTGCAAAAAACTTCCTCGGAGCCTAAGCTGCCCCTTGGGCGAAAGGTGGTGAGGGAGTGCCGTAGCCCGAAGGCATAGGCCGTCTCACGACTTGACCGGCCTTTTGGCCTTGAGACAAACTTTTGGTCCTTAGGTTTTTTACAACCGATTTGTCAGAGCGCGCTCGAGAGTTAGGCGTAGAAATTTTTTCGAAAAATGACTAAAAAATGGTATGTGGGACTTAGGGGGGAGTCCCCCCTTCTAGTCCCTGAGGGAGGCTCGGTTCTGCAGAGGCAGAGCCGAGTCTTGTTCGAGCCCCGCAGTGGGCACCTCTGCAGAGGCAGAGCTGAGTCTCCCTTATAGTGTTATCGTAACGTTGAGCCCTACGATGGGCTCGGGGGGTTTCTCAAAAAATTAGAACAACTAAAGAACGCTTCTTAATTGTATTTCGAGAAACAATGTATACAATGCTTGGAAATTTAAGGGTAAAAGCGACATAGCTGTTCTATGTTCCAAGCGTTGGTGAGGATTTCGCCCTTCTCGTTGGCTAGCTTATAGGTCCTAGGCTTCAGCACTTGGGCGATGATGTATGGTCCTTCCCATGGCGGGGTCAGTTTGTGGCGGCCCTTGTTGCTCTACCTCGGCCTCAGCACCAGGTCGCCCACCTTCAGGTCTCGGCTTTGAATGCGCCGGGCTTGATAGCGTCGTAGGGCTTGCTGGTACTTGGCCGAATGTAGCAGCGCAACGTCTTGGGCTTCCTCCAGTTGGTCAAGGGCATCTTCGCTGGTGGTGCAGTTGCTTTGCTCGTTGTAGGCCTATAGTCTCGGGGAACCGTATTCCAAGTCAGTGGGGAGGATGGCCTCGGCTCCATAGACCAAGAAGAACAGTGTGAACCCCTTGGCTCGGCTCAGAGTGTTCCTCAGGCTCTAGATGACCGATGGGAGTTCGGCAAGCCATTTCTTACCAAACTTCTTCAACCGGTCGTAAATTCTTGGCTTGAGGCCTTGTAGGATCATGCCGTTGGCATGTTCTACTTGGCCATTTGTCCTAGGGTGTCCTACGGCCGACCAGGCCACACGGATGTGGTGGTCATCGCAGAACGTCAGGAATTTTTGGTCGGTGAATTGCGTTCCATTGTCGGTGATGATGGTGTTTGGAACCCCGAACCTATGGATGATATTAGTGAAGAACAGCACCGCTTGCTTAGATTTGATTTGATTGATCGGACGAGCTTCGATCCATTTGGAGAACTTATCGATCGCTACCAGCAGATGGGTGTAGCCTCCAGGGGCCTTCTGTAGAGGCCCAACCATGTCGAGCCCCCACACGACGAACGACCATGTAATGGGGATGGTTTGGAGGGCTTGGGCCGGGAGGTGCGTCTGCCGTGCATAGTACTGGCATCCCTCGCAGGAGTGTACGAGCTTGGTGGCGTCAGCAACCGCCGTTGGCCAGTAGAACCCTTGGCGGAAGGCGTTTCCCACGAGCGTCCGAGGCGCTGCATGGTGCCCGTAGGCCCATGCGTGCAAGTCCCAAAGTAGGGCTTGGCCTGCCTCAGTGGTGATGCATCATTGGAGCACGCCAGACGGGCTTCGCTTGTACAACTCGCCGTTGCTGAGGACATAGGTTTTGGCTCATCGCGCAAGCCGTCGGGCATTGGTCCTGTCTATAGGAAGCTCTCCTCAAGTGAGCCAATCAAGGAACGGGACTCGCCAGTCCATGCCCTGGTCGGCCTCGGGAGGCTTCGCATTAATTTCCATGACCTTGGGCTCGGCCGAAGGGGTCTCGGTGACAGAGGGGGCCTCGGGCCCTGCGGTGGGCTCGATCGGTGGGCCCTCTTCCGCCACCAAGGCGTAGTCGATGGAAGGCTTGTGGAGGTCTCTGGCGAAGATGTTCGGGGGGACCAGGGCCCACGCCATCTTTGCCAGTTCGTCCGTGGCCTCGTTGAATTTCCGCGCGATGTGGTTGAGTTTGAGACCGTCGAACTTGTCTTCTAGGCGACGTACCAACTTGCAGTACGCCTCCATTTTGGGGTCGTGACAGTTCGACTCCTTCATCACTTGATTGATGACGAGCTGTGAGTCACCCCGAACATCGAGACGCCGTACTCCAAGTTCGATGGTGATCTGCAAGCCATTGACGAGGGCCTCGTACTCGGCTGCATTGTTGGAGGCGGCGAAGTGGAGCTTAATTATGTAGCGGATGTGTACTCCGAGGGGTGAGATAAAGAGTAGACCCACGCCTGCCCTGGTCTTCATCAGGGACCCATCGAAGTACATGGTCCAGCATTCCACCTGGACTTGAGCAGGTGGCAGTTGGGTGTCGGTCCACTTAGCCACAAAATCAGCCAAGACCTAAGACTTGATTGCTTTCCGTGGCGCAAAAGCCAGGGCTTCCCCCATGAGTTCGACGGCTCACTTGGCTATCCTACCCGAGGCCTCCCAGTTATGGATTATCTCTCCCAGGGGAAAAGATGACACCACGGTCACCAGGTGCGAATCGAAGTAGTGACGCAGCTTGCGTCGAGCCAAGACTACGGCATAGATCAGCTTCTGGATATGGGGGTAGCGTGTTTTGGTCTCGGAGAGCACTTCACTGATGAAGTAAACAGGTCGTTGGATGGGTAGAGCATGCCCCTCTTCCTGCCTCTCGATCACTACGGCCGCGCTAACCACTTGGGTCGTTGCAGCAACGTAGAGTAAGAGGGCCTCGTCCTTGGCCAGTGGTACCAGGATGGGAGGATTGGTGAGCAGTGCCTTGAGCTTGGCGAGGGCTTCTTCGACCTCGGAGGTCCAAGAAAAGCATTCAGATTTCCTCAAGAGGCGGTACAGATGCAAGCCTTTTTCGCCAAGGCGCGAGATGAAGCAACTTAGGGGTGCAAGGCATCCCATAACCCTTTGTACTCCCTTCAGGTCTCGGATTGGTCCCATGTTGGTTATGACCGAGACCTGCTCTGGGTTGGCCTCGATGCCGCGTTCCGAGACTATGAATCCCAAGAGCATGCCTCGGGGAACCCCAAAGACACACTTCTCGGGGTTGAGTTTGATGCCCTTCTCTCTAAGGCATTTGAAGGCTATCTCCAGGTCGTCGACGAGATCCCCGGCCTTTCTAGACTTGACCACAATGTTGTCCACGTAGGCCTCGACGGTTTGCCCGATGTGTTCGCCAAAGACCTAGGTCATGCACCGCTGGTATGTGGCCCCTGTGTTTCTGAGGCCGAAGGGCATAGTCACATAGCAGTACATGACGAATGGTGTGATAAAAGAAGTCGCGAGCTGGTCGAACTCTTTCATCCTGATTTGGTGGTAACCGGAATACGCATCAAGGAAAGATAGGATTTTGCATCCCGCAGTGGAGTCAACAATTTGATCGATTCTAGGTAATGGGAAAGGGACTTTTGGGCAGGCTTTATTCAAATCGGTGTAGTCTACACACATCCTCCACTTCCCATTTTTCTTCTTGACTAACACAGGGTTAGCTAACCACTCTGGATGGGACACTTCCTTGATGAATCCGGCCGCGAAAAGTTTCTGCACCTCCTCACCGATGGTCCTGCGCTTTTCCTCGTCGAATCGGCGTAGGCGCTGCTTCACCGGTCTGGAGCCGGCCCAGATGTCCAAGGCGTGCTCGGCGACTTCCCTCGGTATGCTCGGCATGTCCGAGGGACTCCACGCGAATACATCGGCATTCACACGAAGAAAGTCGGTGAGCACGGCTTCCTATTTGATGTCGAGGGTGGCGCTGATCCTCAACGCCCGGTTGTCGGGGCAGGTGGGGTCGATCGGGGCGAGCTTGATGGCCTCCGCGGGCTCGAAAGTCCCGACACGACGCTTGGGATCGGGCAGCTCGCTGCCAAGTCGGTCGAGGTTGGCGATGAGGGTCTTGGCCTCCATGAGAGCCTCGGCATACTCGATGCATTCAACGTCGCAGTCGTATGCATGCTCATACGTGGACTCGATTGTGATGACACCATTGGGACCCAACATCTTGAGCTTGAGGTAGATGTAGTTGGGGACCACCATGAACTTGGCGTAGCATGGCCGCCCTAGGATGGCGTGGTAGGTTCCCTTGAATCCAACCACCTCAAAGGTGAGGACCTCCTTGCGGTAGTTGGAGGGAGTGCTGAAGCAAACGGGCAAGTCGATGTGCCTGAGGGGTCGCGTGCGTTTCCCCAGCACGATGCCATGGAAAGGCACGGCATCACCCCGGAGCTGCGACCGGTCGAGCTCCAGGAGCTCTAGGGTGTTGGCGTAGAGGATGTTGAGGCCGCTACCTCCATCCATCAACACCTTGGTGAGTCGGGTGTTGTCGATGATCGGGTCGACAACGAGTGGGTACTGCTCGGGATTTGGGACATGATGGGGGTGGTCATCCCGATCAAAGGTGATCGCCTCCCGAGACCAGTCGAGGTATCGGGGAGTGGCCACCTTAACCGAGAAGACCTCCCGGCATTCCCTCTTTCGCTGGCGCGCCGTAAGGCACGCCGGGGGCCCACCGAAGATCATGAAGGCATTGTGCACCTCGGGGAACCCGTCGTCCTTGTCATCATCCCTATCGCCGGCGTCCCTCTTTTTGGCATCGTCGTAGGGGAGCCCGAGCTTGGCATAGTAGCGTCAGAGCATGGTGCACTCTTCGAGGGTGTGCTTCACCTGGCCCTAGTGGTAAGGGTAGGGCTTCTTAAGCATATCGTCGAAGAGCCTGGGGCCCCTGAGGACTCGGGGATTCTTGCGCTCTGCGGACGCGACTAGAGCAGCCTCGAGGACCTCCTGCTTCCCCTGGCGACCCTTTTTCTTTTTCTTGGGGAGGTGGGGAGCCGAGGCCTAGGGGGCCTCGTCCCTCCTCTTCCCCTTGGCGTCGTTGTCGGGGAAGATGGACCCAACAACCTCTTCGTCCGAGGCGAAGTTGGTGGTGATGTCGAGGAGTGCGGCAGCCGAGGTCGGCACGTTCCAGCCTAACTCTCGGACCAAGTCTTGGTAGGTGGTGCCGGAGAGGAAAGCCTGGACAATTTCTGAGTTGCCAACGCTGGGCAAATCGGTGCATTGCTTGGAGAAACACCGGATGAAGTCTCAGAGAGACTCGTCTGGCTTCTGGCGACAACTCTTGAGGTCCTAGGAGTTCCTGAGGTGCACGTATGTGCCCTGGAAATTCTCGACGAAGACTCTCACCAAGTCACGCCAGTTGTGAATTTGTGAGGGAGGGAGGTGTTTGAGCCAGGCTCACGCTGAGTCTGACAGGAACAAGGGGAGGTTGCGGATGATGAGCAGGTCATTGTCCGTGCCGCCTAGCTGACAAGCCAGGCGGTAATCGGCCAGCCACAGCTCGAGGTTGGTCTCACCACTGTACTTTGTGAGGTTGGCCGGTTGGCGAAACCGGGCTGGGAAGTGAGCGCTGCGGATGGCCCTACTAAAGACTCGAGGACCAGGTGGCCCAGGAGAAGGACTGCGGTCCTCCCCACTGTCGTAGCGACCACCTCGGTGTGGGTGGTAGCCTCGGGCGGGCCCCTCGTTGTCGTGGCACCGCCGCCTACTGACCACATCGTGGTTGCCTTGTGCCTCGCGTCGGTTGCCAAGGTGATCATGCACCGAGGGGGCCCTGTTGGCCGTTGGTGCCCGAGCAGGCTCGGGACGAACCAAGGCCCCTCTATCCTGCCGAAGCGATGCCATGGGAAGTTCCGAGGCACCTGCATGCCGTCAAGAGGCAGAGCTCTTGGCCTGCTGCACCGCGACGATCTCGATGAGGTCCCAAAGCTCGCCGTGGACCTGTCGCCCGGTCGTGGTAGAGGGCTCAGGCATCGTTCGAAGAAGCATCGCCGCTGTCGTGATGTTCTGGCTAGCGCGATTGAAGATAGGGGGCTGCTCGCCTCCTATGTCATTGTTGATGCGGTGGTGGACATTGCGAGCCCTCCGCCGGGCTGCTCCACCATCGCCACGACCCCGCTGCTCTTGCTCGAGGGTGTCTCGGAGCTACTGTAGCAGGAGTCGGTCTTGCTCGACCTTGGCCTGAAGCTCCTGGAGCTGCTCCAAGTCAAGGTGTCGATGTTCCTCGGGGGCAAGGTTCTCGTTCTGTGCCGCCGGGATCTCATTGCGTGGAGGTGCGGCGCCGCTCACCCCCGTGGGGGGCAGGGAGCGAGAACCTGCCCCTTCATCCTCATCGCCCATGCTCGGCATACCGAGCCCGACGTGGAAGCACTCACGAGTGGGGTCGTAAGTGCCTTCGTCATCAGAATCGGAGTAGCCGAAGCAGTAGTCGCTTGCGGCTAGGAAGCGGCGCATGGCTTTAGGGTTGTAGAGCCTAGAGAAGTCCGCTCCGGCCCACGCCTCATCCTCCTCCATGGAGTCAGTGTGGGTGTGAGTCGAGGTCATGGCGTCGAGGTCGAGGGCAAAGCGTTGGTGGCGTCCTGAGGGCTCCGCGTGAGCGGAAGCGTAGGTGGAAGCATAGGCGGTGGCAGCATTACGCAACCCAAAGGGATACGGGGATGGTGCCGTCGCCGGGCTTTGCTCCGCCAGAGTTGACCCCTCAGGAGGTGGCGGGGTAGAGCTTGAGGACGGGCGTCACTGCACGCCACCGGCGTCGTTCCCTTGTCCAGGCTCAGGCTAGACAGGACCCCAACCAGGGACCTTGTGCCAACAGCTGGGCATGGGATACCGGCGGAGCACGGCGCGTGGCCCTAAGCTTGCGCGGTGTCGGGGTGGTCCCGCCCGCATCGCGTTTAGCAGGCATGACGAGGGCGGCGGCCCTGGCGCCGCCTGCGCCTAGGTTGTTGGTGTGTGATGTCGTCATCGGTCGGTGGGGCTCGGGGTGTGAGGAGTATCATGTCATACTCAGATCCTAGCGACATGAACTCTAGGCTCCCGAACCATATCACCATGCTGAGACGTAGTGGTCGTACGGGGTCTACCATCCGGAACTCATTGGGATGATGAAGCTGACATGCAGTAGATCCCCTACCTGGCGTGCTAACTGTTGGTGTTTTGGACCAGCGAGCCCTCAACCAACTAGTAAATTTGTACTGCGTGTTCCTAATCCCGGATGGTGATGCAAAGAGACACAAGGTTTAACTGGTTCAGGCAATAGGTGCCCTACGTCCAGTCTGAGAGATCGATCTTGTATTCCTTGCACCGAGGTGCTCGTAGTAGGGGGTTACAAGCTGGGCAAGAGAGGGAGCTAGCCCCAGGTCTCTGCATGGAACGACATGGATTGCTTGAGATGTTGATCTCCGGCAGCAGAGAAGCGTGCGTGTTCATGAGAGCGTGAGCCTAAGCGTCTGTCAGTTCATCCTCCCTAGAAACAGCCCCGGTCTCTCCCTTTTATAGTCGAAGGGGGATAGGGGTGATACATGTGTTCGCTACGCAGCGTTCTATGAGCAGAGGCGGCATGTCCGAGCCCTGTAGCTTGTGACCGTGGTGGTATGGTCGACGGAGCGGTCTTGTACTTGATGTACTAGAGCAACGCGCCGGTCACGCCCGATCCTGTGCGATGTGGGAGCTCCAGTGATAGCTTGACACAGGGCATGGCAAACGACGTGCCGGTCGCTGTGCGCTGATAGTGTGAAAAGCCAAGGCTCAGTCGATGCCAAGGCCGAGCCATCGTGGGGGGCTCGATGGGCGCAAATCCCGAGGCTGCCGAGACCCTAAAGCGGATTGCCAAGGCTCGGAGGGAGCAGTTGGTCCTGTACACTGATTCCGAGGCTATGGGGACCCGGACTTGACTCCCCACGCCGCGCTATCCTCGGAGCAGTTGGGGTTAGGCAGCATAGTGCGGTATGGGTGTCAGTCGTGGGCATAGTGCTAAGCACAGCGGCCGGTAAACCCTGCTCCATCCTATCCCGGATGGCATGGCGTCGATGTGACCCTACGTCTTGTCGGCCACTCCGCTGTGTCGAGCCGTCGTTCGGCTGATATCGCGGGAGCGGTTGAATGCGTTGGTTGGATGTGACATCCTATCAGAGAAGTGGGTCAAGGCGGAGGCGACGGGGTTGTTTGCCGAGCCGGCCTCGAGCGAGGCGGAGGATCGGCAACTCGTCCGAGGCCTTCCGGGCGGGGCCTCGGGCGAGTCAGAGAATCGGTTCCCTGTCCGAGGCCTTACGAGCCGGCCTCGAGCGAGGCGGAGAATCGGTTCCCTATCCGAGGCCCTACGTGCGAGGCCTCGAGCGAGGCGGAGAATCGGTAGCCTCGGTCAAGGTGGGGGTTAGCCAGTAGTTGTCTCTTGGCTTTGATTTTTAAAGGGTCTAAGCGATTTTTTCAGTCCTTGCTTAGGGGACCCCTTCTTATGGTACCCGACAATTTGCATGAAAGATATTGGGTAAAATATAATTGTTGCTAATTGTTGTCTTTGAAATTGTTTATTGTAATCAACAAATATGTATTTTAATTATTTATGGATAAATAGGCCATTGATTAATTTGCCTCTTCCATGGTGTGTTTGTATGCTTCATGTAATTATATCCGATTTATATTCATATATATATCTAAAGTATATACAATTATTCTCAAGTAATTATTAATTTGATTCATTTATATATATATTTGAATAAGTAGTCCTTTAATGTTTGTTTTGTTTTTGTTGTAAAAGATGGAGTACATGAACTCTTGGATGTATGGTTCGTTAAGGTTCAAGGCAGGTTTCCGTGAAGAGGTGGATAAATTTATTGAAGCCGCAGAGAAGCATGCAACGACGTTGACGGAGAATAAAGATACAATTATTTGTTCCTATAAAGATTGCAAGAACCATATGACATAGATAGATGTGACTATCATCAGATCACATTTGATTATGCGAGGATTTGTTAAGGACTACACAATGTGGATTCATCATGGTGAAATGATTATTGTTAACGACGAGGATGAGGAGGAATATGACGACGAAACCCTAGAATCCCTGTCCCAATATTCAGTGTGAGACTACCCTTTGCAACATCCAGATGAACCTATTGCAACATCCACTCTATTACTACTAAAACAGCTGTAACACGCAGACACTTGAAACATGCACTTATTACTACTACAACATGTTCGGACTACTATTGAAACACTTAAAACAAGCACTTAACACTTTATGAAATGAATAAATGACCAAAATAAAAGTTAGAGATCTTAACGAGTTATACAACTTTTATATACATCACCTTTACACTTGAAATCATTTAGTGGTTGAAAATCAGGTTTGAAGTTGTTATTTTCTGAAATTCAAAATTTGAATTATCAAAATTAGTGACAAAGATAGATGACTACACTAAAATGATAGAGCATGATTTTAGAAAATTTTAGGAAAAAACTCATCACATTTGGAGTTAGTATGAGGGAGAAAAACTAGTTACAAGTTTTAGCCATAGATTAAAAAGAGAAATCACACTTGTTCATCATTGATCATCATGAACAGTTGTGATTTTTCTTTTTAATCTCTGGGTAAAATTTGTAACTAGTCTTTTTCCCTCATACTAACTCCAAATGTGATGATTTTTTTTCTAAACTTTCTAAAATCATGGCCTATGCATTATATTGCAGTTACTTGGCTGAAATGCTTGGTTCGATTTCCCATCATCATTGTTTATGCGGTTCAAAGTACTGAGATCCAGTGACTCCTTAATTCCCCGAGTGGTTCTGGTAGCAGCAGCAAATTTGTTCAATTATAGCTTTCATGGCATTTAATTTGATGATTTAACTTTAGAGATGTTATTAACCTATTTTCTTTACTTTGGCTGTGCTGGACTTCTCTGTTATCTGCGTTTTGTTGTTTATAAAAAAGGTGCAAATGGCTGTGCAACTGTGCCTGTGAGAAAATTCATCTGTCAGGCTAGTAATGTAGCTTACAACTCATCTTGGCTAGTGGTTACTAGAGGATATTTGCTTCTGGTTCATGTTAGGGTGTTGCATTTTGCTAGGTTTGTCCATCTTCATGTCATCTTATTATCTACAAAGCAACTAGAATCTCGGTTATTGGATATTTTGTGTAAAAAATTGCTTGTCCGTTTGATTTATGCTTCTGCTCCAAAATTCTATCTGAAATAATCTTTACCTTTTCTTCTGTAGGATTTCAGGTTTGCCATTCATTGGGTGGAGGTACTGGCTCTAGGATGGGCACCCTGCTCATCTAAAAAATCAGGGAAGAGTACCCAGATAGGATGATGCTCACATTCTCAGTTTTTCCATCACCTAAGGTGTCTAATACTATGGTCGAACCTTACAATGCTACACTCTCAGTTCATCAACTTGTTGAGAATGCTGATGAGTGTATGGTCCGTGACAATGAAGCTCTTTACGACATCTGCTTCCGCACTTTGAATTGTAAATTTAATTTTTTGGCGGAAAAATGATTTGTAGGGGCGGTTGGTACTATAACCGCCCCTACAAATCAATTTGTAGGGGCGGTCTGGGAACCGCCCCTACAAATGCATGATTTGTAGAGAGGGTATGGTAGGAGCGGCTGGCCGAACCGCCCCTACAAATACTTATTAGCCGCCCCTAAAAACTATTTCTGACGTAGTGGATGGCATTTGGACCCTGCCGCAGTCCATTCCTGCGCTCGCCAAGGTGAAGCCGCTGATCTGCATGAAGTTCCTGTCCAGGTGGGTGAACGCCCAAGTAGACGGCTTCCTCAGAAATTAAGCTGTGAAAATTACGATTTGTCAGTAGTCAGCATGAATCACAAGTGTATATTGTGTTGATGCACCATGCTGTAAAATGTACCGGGATGGGTAAATGTTGTTTTGTCACGATCTGCTTTTGCTGTACATGAGTAAGTACACTAGTCGTATACGCATCAGCATTATGGTACCAACACCCAACAGCTGTATGTTACCAGCGCTAGCCCAGTGCCCACCAGAATCCCGGAGCCTGATCGTGACGCAACTGGATTCCAACTGCCTTCCAATAAATATGCCGATTACCAAGCATCAACTGAGCCATCATGAACCATTAGACAACCACCATGGCGACTGGCACCACCGCCGCCAACGCTTCTGGCGACCCTGCCACCCACGTGGGAGCCGACGCCTTGGAGTCAGGCGCCAGCCTGCTACGGCGACGCCACGCCGGCGGGCTTGCGGGCGTGGACGATGACGACGACGGGGGCAGCAATGTCGAGGAGGTGGTGGTGGCCTCGATGGAGCAGGAGTTTGCGGACAAGCCCGTGCCATTGTGGCGGGAGCAGCTGATGGTGCGCGCCTTCATGGTGGGGTTCATCCTCGCCATCTTGTTCAGCGTCATCGTAATGAAGCTGAATCTCACCACCGGCGTCATCCCCTCGCTCAATGTCTCCGCCAGCCTTCTTGGCTTCTTCATCATCCACCTCTAGACGAAAGCAATTGAGAGCATGGGCTTGCTGAAGCAGCCCTTTACGCGACAGGAGAACACCTTCATCCAGACCCGCGTCGTCTCCGCATATGGCCTCGCCTTTAGTAGTAAAACCCCCAAGGCGCCAAAACTCCCGCCAAATCCAACTTAGCACGCTCACGATGGACAACCACGTCAGTTAAAAATTTGAAACAAAGGAGTATGGGCTATGAATGCGCCACTAACAATGATTATGGACCCAAAAACCCACTTTCAGAGTTGATGGACCTAAGTGAAACTAGAGCGCAAGTTGATGGTCTACCCATGCATTTAACTCAAAAAAATACAATTATTCTAGCACATGTCACATTTTACTACCTTAATTCTAACCGGTTATAGATAAAAATAATATTAATATTTATGATAACAAATAAATATTATTGATTAATTATGAAATGCATTTCCATAATAAATTAATTTGGAGGCATTAAATATAAATACCATTAGCGAGAAATTTAATCAAATATGAACCACTTTATGTGACACGTAACCCATAGTTGCATTATTTTTGGGACGAAGATAGTGTGTACTGATAGCGAGTACAAAGCAACAAATGCCCTTGTCGATCAGCCATCGTGACTATAAGTATGGCACCGTAGCGCTCAAGCATGGCCCGACAAGACTGGCATACAGATCCACCCATTATGGGATGGGCCTCACGACCTCAGGCCAATCCCCCGAGTTCGGCCGAACCAGAGATAGCCTCTACCCGGTTTCTCAGGGTCGAGGTCAACACAACCATGGCGGAGAGGGTTGACCGTCAACCTGAAACAGTCGCCTGCCCTCGCATCATTGGCACGATGACCTCTAGGCTTCATGGAGCCAGGACGGAAGCTACACCAAGCCCACGACACACTGGGAAGTTGGTGAACAACCACCATTCCCACAGTGGTGCCACCGCCAGCACAGTATCCCCACCATACGCCATGCCTCGGTGTGGGGAGTGAGACCTCAATGACCATGCCTGGACGTGCAAACAGAAGCCGGCACAAGGTAGAATGGATTGTTGGCCAAGCTTACTATCTTCTTCCTCCCTTGGGCTCACGGCCACTCGGGTCAAGAGAACCCTACACTTCTGCATGTATCCCGCCCCACACGGCTATATATGAGGGGAGCTGAGCCTTCTTCTTGGGGGGATGGGGCCCCCTACCTCTATCTTTCTACCTATAGAACTCTAGCTTACGAACCACCATTGTAAACCCTTAGAGCACTTGAACCAAGGAACACAAACTCGCTACCCTCTGAAACTAGATGTAGGGCTTCGTTCTGAACCAGTATAATTTCCTTATGCCTCGAGTTTGCCATCGTCTTCCTAAAAGCAGCACGGCGCTAAAAATTTACTCGTCGGCCTTTGAAATACCAATAGCTCACGACTCCGTGCTAGGGTTAGCGCCGACACCACATCAGGACGCACCACCGTCGCCTTGAGTCGTGCCGCCCCTCCCTCTCCGCTCACCACTGCATCTCATCGCGCAGCTACCATTGCCCTTCCCTGCGCTATAGAGGAACCCAATTCATAGGGTCAAGGCCCAGAAGGAGGCCGAGTGGGAATCTACGCAGAAACGCCATGAATAAACCCTCTGTATCCTCTGTTCTCAGATTGGTGAAGCCGAGCGCCAAAAAGCAGCCACCGAAACAAGAAAAAGTGATGCCTTTGACTCTTTGTTGAAGATGATGGAGAAAGCCGAGCTCTTTGATACCAATCTTAAAGGTAAAAGAACTGTACGACTTCTCTATAGCTCATGACACGTAGTAGTCGGTGATCATAATGGTGATCATTTATGGTCCTTTTTGCAGAAGAGCAGATCAGAACCTGGTAGTTGGAAGGTGAGGTGAAGGAGCTAACTAAAGCCCTGAGAACTAAGCACAACCAAATTGAAGAGGAAACTAAATGACTGAGTGAAGAACTCGCTCGAGCTAAGCTGATAAAGTGGGGAGCTTATCATGATTTGATGCAGGCTCAGAAGTCAGTGAATGACATGAAGGCTCAGCTGGATAGAGTGTAGTTGGAGTGGAACATGCTTTGGTAAGCCATGAAGCCACTCAGCCTCCTCTTCTTAAAGCCAGAAGATGGTGAAAGAGAGGTGGGTAGATATAGTAAAAGATATCCCCAATCGCTTCAAAAGCTTTGTGTGCAGAGCTGCCAAGGTTTGTGTCTGGAATGTACTCGGTATGCTTCGAGTGCTATACCCTACCGTCGATCTCCGGCAGATAACCATGGACTATGACGACGAGGGCTGAGGAGGAACTCGATGAACTCACCACTACCATAACTAATGAACTAGACCTTAGGATGGAGAAGCCTGATGAATAGGCTGTATAAGTTTGAAAAAACTTGTTGAGCACATGTGCCGGGTAGCCACATTGTAAGAAACAATGTTCTTTTGCTTGTGTAAGCTTGTTAGTTTAATGACAAAACTTAGCATGTATGCTGTGAATATGATCTGTCTTGTCTGGGTACTTAAGCAACTAAGATGGGGTTTTCAAATCATTTAGACTTGGTAATCTTTCAAGTAAGACTGTAGTCTGCTTAGGTTGTAAATTTGTCTTGTCGAGTCCTTTAGAAAGGCGTGTAAGACTGTGTAGCCGAGTAAAAAGGTGATCAACGTAGTTGCTATGATTAAAATCATGTTGGACCCTTCCGCTGATGTTAAGTGCTCAAAATCACTTGTTCAAGGAACCTATGTAACGATTGTTTGCTGTTAGGATCCTGTTCCGTAGCCAACGAATCAGGTTACTTGCTTCTAGGAATCACCCTACCCAGGACGACATGCAATAGTTAAACTAAATGTCGGTAATTGGCTCTCGGCCAAGGAGATGTAAGCCATCTAGGTAGGAGGCGTATCTCGTGTAACATAGCTTAGTACTTGGTATACAGAACGAGAACTATGTGTCGAGTGAATTTATCATATTGAGAGATGTATAGCCGCGCAAGTAGTCAGCTTTATATCTCAAATATGATGTAACAAAAACTTCAACAAAGAGGGACAACTAAAAAGTTGTGTAAAAAGTAAAAAGACAGATTCATCTAGCAAAGAACATTGATTCTGTATTAATAAAGAATCTTAAGTACATGCTAGGACACTAAATTTACTTAGACATGAAAACTACTTAATAATATTAAGCATAAAATCTTTGTAGCTAGTCGATATTCTAGGAGTTAGGCATGGGATCGCCGTCCTCTGTGATTAACTCAAAGGAACCAGGCCGGTTAACTTTGGAGACGATGAAGGGGCCTTCCCAAGGGCCGAGTAGCTTGTGGTGTCCTGAGGTATTCTGGATATGTTTGAGAACTAGATCTCTGACTTGAAGGGTACGAGGGCGCACGTTCTTGTCGTAGTGACGTCGTAGGCCTTGCAGGTACCTGGCAGACTGGAAGAGTGCGTTAAGCTTAATTTCTTCAGCACTGTAAATTTCTAGCCACCGGGTTTCGTCTTCTTCTACTTCATTGTACTATTCAACCCTGGGAGAGTTCCATATAAAATCTGCTGGTAAGATGGCCTCTGAGCCATAAACCAGGAAAAAGGGTGAGTAGCCTATCGCTCTGCTTTGCTGAGTGCGCAATCCCCAAACCACCATGGGTAACTATTAAATCCACTTGCCGTCATAGTCTTTAAGCTCATCAAATAGCCTGGGCTTTAATCTAGCTAGGAGTAGCCCATTAGCCCGCTCTACTTGGCCGTTTGCTTGAGGATGGGCTACGGAAGCATAGTTAATGCTGATGCCACAATCTTCAGCCCAACTTCTGAACTCAATAGTTGTAAAGGGTGAGACGAGATCTGTAATGATCTGATTGGGCATACTGAACCAGTACATAATGTCTTGCATGAACTCGACTGCCTTTGTAGCGTTGAACTTGATGAGTGGCTTGTACTCTATCCACTTGGTAAACTTATCAATAGCCACGTAGATGTACTCAAAACCACCCGGTGTAATCAATAAATACTTGCGTCCATGCTGGGTTGACCACTAGTACCTGGACATCAGAAGTCGGAGTACTGGTGGGTGTGGAGGCCTCCTGCTTGATTAAAGGCACTTGGAGTTCCTGAATAAACATATCAGGGGGTACCTGGGCTCTGTCTGATCCCAATTTGGCCAAAACATCAGCTACAACGTTGAGATCTCGCATAACATGGAGGATTTCTAGACCTTGGAAGTATTTCTTAGGTTTACGGACTTCTGCGTAGTAAGTGTCCATAGTTTACTGAAAAGTACTACATGTATTTAGTTGACAAATATTGCACATATAAATCTTAAAATAGGTTGTTTCAGTTACCCTGGTCCTGAAAACAATATATTAGCATCATTCAGTAATCTGAAAAAACGCATTACTAATAACAATGATGAGGAGTTGATAACGATGATGAGGAGTCGGCGTGTGTCGGGGGACCTCCACTAGCTCCAAGCCTCCAATGGGTTAGGCTAATCTGATGTGACGACCTACATGGTGATGGCCATGAAGGTGAGGTTCTAGAGCATGACGATGACCTTGGAGTAGGCCTAATTAGTGTGGCGCTGCTTGAGGTATTGTTAACCTAGTTGATGACCACCAAGGAGTCGCCATAGACAAGTAAACGCTTGATGGCAAGTGAGACTGCTACTCGAAGGCTATGAAGGAGGGCCTCATACTATGCTTCATTATTGGTAGCAGGCCAAAGTATTTGTAGGGCATATTTAAGCTGCTTTCCATCTATAGATATGAAGAGAACGCTAGTGCCTACACCTCCTAGCTTGAGGGAACCATCAAAATACATTTTCTAATGGTCGATAATAACTGTTGGAGTAGGCTGCTGGGCTTCGGTCCACTAGGCTATGAAATCAGCCAAGGCTTAAGATTTGATAGCCTTGCGGGAGATGAACTCAATGTTGTGAGCTCTGAGTTCAAGTGACCACATGGATATGTGTCCTGTTGCATCCTAATTGCGTAAGATGTCGCCAAGTGGAAAGTCAGATACCACTGTTACCTTATGTTCATCAAAGTAGTGGCGTAGCTTGCGTGAAGTAATCAAGATGGCATGGAGGAGTTTTTGCACGTGTGGGTACTTGACCTTAGATTCTGACAGCACCTCGCTAATATAGTAGACAGGTCATTGTACCTTATATACATGCCCTTATTTAGCCCGCTCCACGACTATTGCTGTACTGACTACCATAGTAGTAGCAGCTGCAATATAAAGTAAGAGTGGTTCATGCTTCTCAGGTGGAGTAAGAAGTGGAGAGGTGGACAGGTATTCTTTGAGCTTCTAGAAGGGTTTGTTAGCTTCAGTTGTCCTCTCAAACTCACCTGTCTTTTTCAGCAACTTAAAGAAGGGCAAACCTATCTCCTCGAGTCACGAGATAAAATGATTGAGGGCCGCCATGCACCCTGTTAGTTTCTGAACATCTTTGGCATAGTGAGGTTGAGTCATCTGAGTGATTGCTCAAATTTGTTTCATGCTAGCTTCAATACCCCGATGGCTCATGAGGAAACCCAATAGCTGTCCAGATGGAACTCCAAGCACATACTTGGTTGGGTTAAGCTTCCACTTGTACTCACAAAGATTGTCAAAAGTTTGCTTCAGGTTTACGATCAGAGTAGAGGGATCCTTGGTCTTGATGACGACATCATCCACTTAGGCTTCTACATTATGACCGATCTGTTCACTTAGGCATGCCTGGATAGCCCACTGATAGGTTGCCCTGGTGTTTTTAACCTAAAAGACATGGTCGTGTAACAGTAGGCACCAAACAGAGTGATGAAGGATGTCTTGCTCTGATCTTCTTTATAGAGGGCAATCTGATGGTATCCCAAGTAGTAATCGAGGAAGGATAAAAGAGTTGACTCGGCCGTGGAGTCTACGATCTGATCAATACGAGGTAAGCCGAAGGGATCCTTCGGGCAGTGCTTGTTGAGATCTATGTAGTCGACGCACATGTGCCACTCTTTCGAGTTCTTCTTCTAGACGAGTACTAGATTGGCTAGCCAGCCAGGGTGAAGAATTTCCCTAATGAACCCGGCCACCAATAGATTGGTGATTTCCTTCTTGATTGCCACTTTCTTATTAGGTGAGAACCGTCGTAGATGTTGCTTAACCTGCTTTGAGCCAGGATTTAAATCCAATTCGTGCTCAGCCAACTCTCTTGGAACACCCGGCATATCAGCCGACTTCCATGCAAAAATATCCTTGTTTTCCCTAAGAAAGTTGGTGAGCGCGAGTTCCTATTCTTTAGAGAAGTGGGTGCTGATGATAGCCATCTTAGAGGGATCACTAGTACCTAGATCAATCTCGATGGTATCCGTCTTAGAGGGTGGGGTAATGATTCCCACCTTCTTAGCCAAAATCTCTGTGTCTTCTGGCTTAGTCTGCTATGCAATATTGGCAATCTCCTGTGCTTCATAGATTTGCTGTGTTCTGGCTGCAATCTAGACGGCTTCCGTGTCATAGTCATATGAGAGCTTGAGGTCGCCTCGAAAGGAGAGTATGCCGTTAGGACCTGGCATCTTGAGAAAGAGGTATGGGTAATGTGGTACGGCCATAAACTTGGCCAAAGTAGGTCGACCAAAGATAACATGGTATGATGATTCAAAATCAGCCACCTCGAACTTGATAAACTCCGTTTGGAAATTGTTTGGGTTGCCAAACGTTGTCGAGAGTGTGATTTGTCCGAGTGGCATGGCAGCCTTGCTGGGTACTATCCCATAAAAGGGACGTCAGTGGGGGTGAATAGGTTGGTAAACTCTAGACCTATCTTCTTTAGCGTATCTACAAATATTATATTCAATCCACCATCGATTAGGACCTTGGGGACTGTCATGTTGGCTATTGTTGCACCCAGGATGAGTGGATAGTGGCCGGCATTAGTCATGCTAGTCCATTGACCTTTTCTAGAAAACTAGATCGGGTACTCGGACCAATTAAGATATTTTGGTGTTGAGGGTTCTCCCGCCATGATGTCCCAAAGAGCCAACTTCCCTGAGCGCTTGTTTGATGAAGTCGGTAGCCCAGCAAAGATTACTACAATTTGGCCCTTGGACTATTGAAAGCCAGGGTTAGTGTGGGGGTATTAACCCCTATACCCTTATGGCTAAGATTGGGCCAGCCCGGATCAGTGGGTCCGGTCCACCAAAAGACGATGCGCGGCCCGGCCAACCTGTTCGGAGTCCCACGCAAGGAGTCAAGACAGATTTGGCGATCAAGCAAGATCTTGGTCGGTTAGAATAGGAATCCTTATCCGGTCACCTATGGCAATTGTAACTGACTAGGATTAGTTTCTAGATCTATAACCCTGCCCCCCAGACTATATAAGGCGGGCAGGGGACCCCTCTAAAAAACATCTCTCATTGACATACAGCAATACAATCAGACGCAGGACGTAGGTATTATGCCTTCTTGGCGGCCGAACCTGGATAAAACCTCATGTCTGTCTTGCGTCACCATCTTGTTTGTGGCTTGCGCATCTGTCTGTCGACAATCTACTACCTTGGGCATACCCCTAGGTAGACTGCCGACCATATTTTGTCGATAGTGGCACACCAGGTAGGGGGTGTGCGTACTGCTCTCCAAGCAAACAAGATGGTCATCATCTTTGGCTCCGTGGCTATGCCGAACGGCCTCACGTTCACCATCGGCCAGATCACCTAGACCACCGGCTCCAACGACTTCATCGCCATGACCACGGAGGAAGCACGGATTCAATCTGCGTCGACCACTGCTTCACTTGCATCGGCTACGGCTCTGACCACGGTGGATATGGCTCTGACCATGGTGGATATAGCTCCGACCACAATGGATCTGGCTCCAACCACAGTACATCTGGCTCCGACCACGCTTGCATCATCTTCAGCCACACCGACAACCTATAGTCCGCTTCCCTGCTACAAAGGGAAGCAGATCGACAACACCGACCTGCTCGACTCCATCGATCGGGTCGGCACCAAACTCGCTGAAACCCTAGCTCTGGTAAGTACAATTCAAAGTCAACCTAATGAGCAGGTAACCGCTCCCCACAATAGATCTACCCGACCAGCTCGGGCCAGTAGTCCTGCACGACTTGGTACAGATCTCGTGGTCATATCTACTCCTGAAGGGCGCTCCGCTCGTCGTCAGCCAGCCTCCGCGATGGGTCTCCGACTCTCCAAGTACGAAGCCTCGATGGAGAACTACCAGGCCCAGCCCTACGGCCTACGAAACGCTGCCTCCAACTACGCGTATAACATACAACGCTGCTCGGATTTGTGTTTTGTACATTAGCCTCGGCCGAGGCCAAGCAACTTCATCAACATGATCTGGATTGAGGATTATCAAGAAGGATCTGTCCACACGGTCCAAGAGGGTGACTCCAGCTCCTCGTCTGGCATCGCATCTAATGCCTCCGTCCAAACCGAGCTCCAGCATCACGATGATGAAGGCGTCGAATACAATCTGGATATCCCAAACCATGCCCTGGGGTTCCCGCAATTCCTGTCTTTCCCGCCAAGGCGAGGGGAT
This sequence comes from Miscanthus floridulus, assembly GCF_019320115.1. Classification (NCBI taxonomy): domain Eukaryota; kingdom Viridiplantae; phylum Streptophyta; class Magnoliopsida; order Poales; family Poaceae; genus Miscanthus; species Miscanthus floridulus. The sequence continues at coordinate 63,381,760 of NC_089584.1, forward strand.
TTGATCAATGTTGTCAGCAATGACGAACCGCCAGCAGTTGGCGAAACAGAACAAGAAAGGATTGCACACGAGGCACGCAATATTGACCGGTTTAATCGTCGACAAATCGAAGCTGAAGCAGAAGAGGAGGCACGACGCATAAGGGTCCAGCCACGCGACCTCAACAATGCTTTCGACAGGGTGGGGGACAAACAGGTCTTTAGGACTCCAAGTGCCAACGTAGCCATCGCTATGGCAACAATGCAACGGCTACCCAACACCCCCGAAACCCAGGCAGTTCGCGATGATATACAAGCTTATCTGACGGCTGCTATGGCTCAGACCGCAGAGATGGTGAATCAAGCTCAGGCTCCATCCGTTTCAGTCGAATCAAGCCACAACCGCCAATACTCAAGTCGCTCACAGCCACTCAACCAACGTGGCTCGTGCAACAATGACCCATCAGACAACCGTCAAGGCGGAAATAGTGGTCATGATGGTGGTCGGGACGATAACCGCCGTTAGGAGGACAACCGCCGCGACGTTAGGGATGACAACCGTCGAGATAACCGTGATAATCGCCGCGGTCGCAGGGTTAATCAAGATGGCAACCGGGATCACCGTGATGGCAATAACGATCTCCGCTGCTACCTCGGGGAACGTGATCTGCGTGATCGCATCAACCAGAGAGCCAACAATCAAGCATCCCACGAAAGTTATCGCTGTATGGAATATGACACTGCCCATGGCCCGCTGGGTTTGAAGCAGTTTACTCCACACCTTCGCCAAGTCATATGGCCCAAGAACTTCAAGCTCGAGAAACTTCAGAAGTACGATGGCAAGGAGAACCCCGAATTATGGGTCATGCTCTACGAAACTGCATGGAGATCAGCCATGGCTGACGAGCATGTCATGTCTAACTACTTCCCAGTCGCTGTTGGCCATGCAGGTCACCAATGGCTGGTCAGCTTGCCGGCGAACTACTTTGATTCTTGGCAAGAGCTCAAGCAAGCCTTCATCGACAACTTCGTTGCTACTTGCGAACAACCCGGCAACAAATATGATCTGCAATGGATTCAAGATTGAAAAGATGAGCCACTGCGCGAGTACGTCCGGCGTTTCTCGGAGATGCGCATCAAGGTCCCATCAATCTTCGACAATAAGGCAATCGAGGCTTTCATCACTGGCCTCCGCTTCCACGACGCCCTAAGGGACAAGCTCCTCCGCAAGAGACCTGAATCGGTCACAGCGCTCCTGGCCACCGCTAAGAAATATGCAGACGCTGACGACGCTAAAAAGATAATTATTGAAGAAGCAGCAAGGGTTCCATGCTCCGACCACCTCCTACACCGCGGCGACTACCGCGGCAATCGTGGTCGGAACGACAATTTTGACCGCCGCAACCAGCGCAACGACTCCCGCGACCACCGCGACCAACGTAATCAGCGGCGTAACCGCCGTGACGATTACAGGGGCAAGCGTGCTCGGGAAGACGACGGTGAGGTCAACACCGTTAAAAAAGGTGGCGGACGTCGTAACTACGAAGACGACTACGCCAAAGCATTGAAAGGGCCCTGCCAGCTCCATCCTAAGTCAAACCATACCATGGAGAATTGCCGCATTCTCAAGTCTATCTACATGCATCAACAGGCTCCGGATACATCCGATAAGCCTAACGACGCAGGGGAATAGTGCAATGAGGATAACGACAACGAAGACGCAGATCCTCGTCACAAGTACGTCAAGCCAACCGATCACGTGCACACCATCATCGGAGGCGAGTGTCCATCGAGACCAAACGAGAACGCAAGTTGCTCGCCCGTGCTTGCTTGAACGTGGCCAACACCGACAACATCCTCACCGATCAGCGGCTCCCTCCGTGGTCTCACCGTGAAATCTCCTTCAGCAGAAAGGACCAATGGGCTGCAATACCTGAGCCAGGACGTTTTCCCCTGGTCCTCGATCCTTGTATCAACAAGGTTCAATTCAACAGAGTACTGATCGACGACGGCAGCTCCATTGACATACTGTTGAAGAACAGTCTGCCTGCCCTGAAGATGGCCTAGGCGGACCTCAAGCCATACGAGGCATAGTTCTAGGGTGTTCTCCCCGGACAGAGCTCTACACCTCTCGGGCAGATCACGCTACCTGTGCAGTTTGGGACCCCAGACCACTTCCGCACTAACTACGTCAACTTCGTGGTCGCTGACTTCGACGGCACCTACCATGCTATTCTTGGTTGACCGTCGCTCACCAAGTTCATGGCCATACCTCATTACAGGTATCTGGTGCTCAAGATGCCTACCGAGAAAGGAGTTCTAACCCTCCGAGGCAACGTGTACGTAGCTTATACCTGCGAGGACGACAGTTTCAAAATAGCAGAGGCTCACGACCTCTCTATTCGCATGGCCGAGACCATGCTCGATGCTAAGAAGACCTCGACCGACCACCTGGAGATCCCGGAGCTCGAGGCTCCATGCAAGAACATCAAGTCTAAGGAGCACAAGGTGATCCAGCTGGTCGACGGTGATCCCAGCAAAATGGCCCTTATTGGGGCCAACCTGGATCCCAAATAGGAAGACGCGCTCGTCAGGTTCTTGAGGAGCAACGTGGATGTGTTCGCATGGAAACCTGCTGACATGCTCGGTGTACCTCGGAACTTGATCGAGCACTCCTTGAATGTCAACGGCAAGGCCAAACCTATCAAGCAGAAGTTACGATGGTTCGCTCGCGACAAAAAGGAGGCGATTGGGGTAGAAGTTACGCGGCTTTTGGCAGCCGGATTTATCAAAGAATTGTATCATCCGGAGTGGTTAGCCAACCCGGTTCTTGTACGCAAAAAGAATAATGAATGGAGAATGTGCGTTGATTACACTGATCTCAACAAACACTGCCCTAAGGACCCCTTCGGCTTACCTCGCATAGATGAGGTCGTAGATTCAACCACCGGTTGTGAGATGCTTTCCTTTCTCGATTGCTACTCTGGTTATCACCAGATCGCTCTCAAAAAGGACGATCAGATCAAGACATCTTTTATCACGCCTTTTGGCGCCTACTGCTACACGACCATGTCGTTCGGGCTCAAGAACGCTGGGGCTACCTACCAACGCGCTATACAGGCCTGCCTCAAAGAAGAGATAAAAGACGACCTCGTCGAGGCTTATGTTGATGATATAGTTGTCAAAACCAAGGAAGCACATACCCTTGTTGACAACCTGGAACACACCTTTGTAGCCCTTAACACATTCCAGTGGAAATTAAACCCAAAGAAGTGCATCTTCGGTGTTCCTTCTGGCATACTACTTGGCAACATCATCAGTCACAACGGCATACACCCTAACCCAGAGAAAGTCAAAGTTGTCTTGGACATGAAGCCACCCAAAAAGGTGAAGGATGTTCAGAAGCTTACCGGATGCATGGCCGCCCTCAGCCATTTCATATCTAGATTAGGCGAAAAAGGATTACCGTTCTTTAAACTACTTAAAGCATCTGAAAAGTTTGAGTGGTCGGAGGAAGCAGACGCTGCCTTCACACAGCTGAAACAATACCTTACGTCACCTTTGGTCCTTACTGCTCCCAGAGAAGATAAAACACTCCTGCTTTACATTGCGGCTACTAATCGAGTGGTCTCCACGGCCATGGTGGTCGAGCGCGACGAGCCCGGCCACGTCTACAAGGTACAACGACCAATCTATTTCATCAGTGAGGTGCTCAATGAATCCAAGACCAGGTACCCACAAATCTAGAAATTAATCTACGCCATACTGATAACATCCCGAAAGTTGAAACATTACTTCGACGGATATCGTGTGGTTGTCATGACTGAGTACCCTCTTCGAGACATCATTAGCAACAAGGATGCGAATGGGCACATCATCAAATGGGCAATGGAGCTATGCCCCTTCTCCTTGGAATTTGCAAGCCGTACTACAATCAAGTCTCAGGCACTCGTCGATTTCATCGTCGAGTGGACAGACTTAAGCACGCCTGCCTCTCCGGGATCTGACGAGTATTGGACGATGTACTTCGATGGCTCTCTAAACATTGATGGTGCGGGAGTAGGAGTCCTTTTTGTGTCACCATCCAAGGAGCGGCTCCGGTACGTCCTCAGGATTTATTTCCCAGCATCTAATAATACCACAGAGTACGAAGCATGCCTACATGGTTTGCACATTGCAGTTGAGCTTGGCGTTAAACGTCTCTATGTCTACGGAGACTCGGCTCTGGTCATCAACCAACTCAACAAGGACTGGGACACGACCAGCGAAAAGATGGATGCATACTGCAAATCAATCAGAAAGATGGAAGGCAGGTTCTATGGCATCGAGTACATACACGTGGTCCGGGACAAGAATCAAGCAGCGGATGCACTGTCAAAGTTAGGATCATCCTGAGCCAAAGTCCCACATGGCGTATTCGTCCAAGACCTGCTCACGCCTTCCATCGAAGAGGAAGATTCCACGGTCGACAAGCCTCCAGACCAGCAATTGGTGGCTACGGTTCCGGCGTCGAGCACCACCGAGCTACCTCCAACCACTCATGAGCCCGACTGGAGAATACCTTTCATCAAGTACCTAACAGATGGCAGCGGTTACACTGATCGGACAAAAAATGAGCGCCTGATGCGTCGCAGTAAGCAGTACCTGCTCGTCGATGGCAAGTTATGGCGCAAGAACGCAAAGGAGGAAATCTTGATGAAGTGTATAACCCAGGAGGATGGCGAACATCTCCTGGACCAAATCCACTCTGGCTCCTACGGCAACCACGTGGCCTCAAGAACGCTAGTTGGTAAGGCTTTCCGAGAAGGGTTCTATTGGCCGTCAGCAGTAGCCGACGCAGAGAAGCTAGTCTGCCACTGTGAGGGTTGTCAGTTCTTCGCTAAGAGAATCCATGTACCAGCACATGAGATCCAGACAATACCAGCCTCTTGGCCCTTCGCATGCTGGGGACTGGACATGATCGGACCCTTCAAACCGGCTCCTAGGAAATTTACATGCGTCTTTGTGCTGATTGACAAATTTTCTAAGTGGATAGAATACATGCCTCTGGTATAGGCATCCTCAGAAAAGGCTATCACGTTCCTCGACCAGGTCATCCACCGTTTCGGCATACCCAATAGCATCATCACTGATCTGGGTACTCAGTTCACCGGGAACGCTTCTTGAGACTTCTGCGATGAAAGGAGCATAGTAGTAAAATACGTCTCGGTGGCACACCCTAGAGCTAATGGACAAGTTGAGCGGGCAAATGGCATGATCTTGGACGCATTGAAGAAGAGGATGTACAGAGAAAATGAAAAAGCTCCCAGAAGATGTCTCAAAGAGTTACCAGCCGTGGTCTGGGGCCTCAGAACTCAGCCCAGTCGTAACACCGGCGTCTCACCATACTTTATGGTTTACGATGCTGAGGCAGTCCTCCCAGCAGATATAGCTTTCAGATCAGCATGGGTAGAGAACTTCGACGAAGGCAAGGTCAATGAAGTATGGGAGCTAGAAGTGAAAAGTGCAGAAGAACGTTAAAGAGCGGTTCTTCATGGTCAGGGACCTAGTCCTGAAGTGGAAGACGAATCAGGCTGGTGTCCATAAACTCGTAACCCCATGGGAGGGGCCCTTCATGATCATGGAAGTCACACGACCAACGTCTTACAGGTTAGCTCACCTGGATGGTACGGACGTACCAAATTCATGGCATATCGACAAGCTTAGAAGTTTCTATGCTTAACTACTGAGATATGTACTCCTCTTGTACTTTCAATTTACTTCAATAAAGCTATTATGATTTCTTTGACCACTCTAATGTGTCACTTCAAATTTTATGGTTATCCTAACTTAGCCAGTAAAAGTCGACCACCATTCCTTCTACGGTTTTCGGAGCAGGCCCTGTCTCCGGTTCCTCCCAACGCGTGCATGGGATCCGCTCTCTACGCTACGGGTGAACGGCAGGTCCCCCCTGGTTTGACTTGTCCGCGTCTACATGTGCACAGGTCACGCACCTCACACTCCGACCACATGGCAAACTAGGGCCACACAAACTTTTTGGGATGACGTGTCGAGTAAAATGGTACAACTAAACAGAACGTTAACATGTTCTCACTTAGTTACACCAAAATGGGTTTCAAGCTTAAATACGTTTTATATAATGCAAACAAGCTTATGATGATACACAGTTATGTTATTACAAGCTTGCTTGAAGAGGCCCAAGTTTACAATAACACAACTACGTCCTTCTTCTACAGCTCTAGCCTATTCTATTGGCTGGTCGGGACACGCGGCACCTGCTTCTCGCTGCTTCCGATATCCTACTCGAGTATCAGGGACTCTTGTACTGGTCAAGCTGAAGGGGATGGCCCCGCTGATGCCTGGCTGGTCGAGACCACAGGTTTTGTTGGTTGGCTCACAACTGATGGTGTTTCCAGCTGACTTGTCGATGGCGTACCCTGTACAGGTGCTGTCCCACCTCCACATAGGTTGATGTCGCCAATTATCTTTGACGACAAGTCTAGCTGGGTCATCCGAAGCTCCTCAGCCTTGTCTAGGTCTACCTCCTTCGGGTACCCAGCCTCCAGGCGCTTGAGATCGATCAGGGGGTAGTGGGCACACACCATGCTTAGCACATGTGCACCTGTGTACTCACCTGCCTCCTTCACAAACTCTTGAAACCATCCCCATGCCTTTCGGCATCTCTCAACCAGTCCAAGCTACGGCATCCTTGGCACTTCCTCTGTAAGCGCTGGGTCGATAAGGTTGAGGATGGGCAAAATGCCAGTTGCCACCTCCTGGCACCGGTTCTTCCATGTGTCCCGATCCTCGGTGATCTCTAGGCATTGCGCCTTCTAGCCGTCACGATCTTTCATCATGGCTTCCAGATGCTTCTTGGCATTGACTTTTAAAACTGTAACACGCACAAGACATTAAAAGGTTACGCCACGACAGGATAAGGCGGGCGACAGAGTGAGCAAGGTGGTCTGGAACACTTACTTTTTAGTTCCTCCTTCATCTTGGTTGTGCGGTCTTGGAGTTGTGACTGGTCGTGCGCCAGTCTCTTGTTGTCTTCCTTCAGACGACCACACTCTACGGTCACACGGCTATTCTCCTCTTGGAGACGGACTACTTCAGCTTCTAAGCCTGCACTACAGCCGTTACTACCAACTATGCAACAACACGTGTCATGCATTTGTTGTGATAAAATGGCAACTTACTTGTTTTTTCCTGCTCTTTGTTACTGAGCTGGATGACCAGGTTCTGGTTCTGTGCCTCTTGCTCCATCCTCTCCTGGTCGACGACTTCAAGTTGGTGGCGCAAGCGTTCCACCTCGGCCGCTAGTTCTCTATTGCTTGCTGTGATTCCCTCGATCTGGTCGAAGCACTTTTTTCGGTACCTTGCGGTCTTCATCAAGTCCTGCATGCAAAAAAGCTAAAGTCAGACAATTCGACTGGATAGCAGGATCAAGTGGTCAAGCCAAACATACCTGGACTTCTGTTACCAGACGTTTCGCCACTCGTTCAACTTTCATGGTCTCTTCGACCTCTGGGATTTCCTCATGCATAACCCACTGGTCGTTCCGCTAGCGCGACACATATACATGTTGTTGCTTATCTTAGGGACGGCCTAGGACCTCTTCTACTTCGTCCTCTTCGGCCTCTTGTTCAGGTAGCGGCGCTTGTCTGGAGTTGGTAGTCTCTGCGACCACTATGGTTTTCCCTCGAACCGTGGCATCGGCAAGAGTGCTCTGTGCCACCACCGGCTGCTGCTCCTCGGCTTGGTCTAGTCCACTTGGCGCCGAAGTATCCCCCTCAGCAGGGTTAGTGCTCGGAGGACTTGTACTTGGCTCGGCTCTCTTCTCGACCAGCTGCTCGGGGACTGTCGTCTAGCCGCTCGTCTGCTGAGGTTCCGGTGGATTTTCTTCTACAGGTTCCTCCATAGCCGGCTGCTGGGCAGTTCTCTCTACCGTTGCTGGCGAAGCCATGCCGCACCTGGCTAGCTGGTCGGGATTTTCGGTGGACGCCGACCTAATATATCAGAGATAAGTTCAAAAGACAACAAATGTCCAATACAAATTGTAAGCTTACATCAAGGTTGCAAATACTTACAGCTTGGAAGCACGGAATGAGGTGGCGAAGGAGCGTCTCTTTGACCGTGCTTGCTCCACGTGCTCGGCGGGTGCCACCGAGTCTTTTTCCATGACCAGTACCAGTGCCGAGGATTGGTGCTCGACCCCTTTGCCGCTTGTCTTCTGCGTTGTAGTGGTCGGTGATGCGATGCCTGTTGGCACAGAGGAGCCACCTTGCTCCGTCGACTCCAGTTGTCTCCTCCTCTTTCGAGGGACGAGTCAGAAGATGTCTGCATCCTCTATTTCATCATCTGACAGTGGGAAGATGGCCTGACGACATTTGCTGGACGCCGGCCGCTTGCCAGTAGCCCTAGCCGTTGCCTCCTCCCCAACCCCGAGTACGGCCCAGTCGATGTCTTCGGCCCTGGCACTGGTCTAGGCGGTTGGGCCGGCAACTGGTGGCCAATCCACACCAGGGGGTGGAGACACGAACACTGCTGCCCTGTCACGACCATTACTCTAGGAAACATAAAGGCGACAACACAGTCAATTTTTGTTACAACATAACTCTATAGGTACAAGGCAGAATAATTTACCTTTGGGGGAGGTCGGGCCAGCTTGAAGGCGTGCTCAATGTCGCTTAACCTGACATAATTCGGATCAGCTAAGTTGAATAGCTCTCCAATCCTGGCTTTGATTTCTATCTTGTCAAGCGCCTCTTTCCTGGTCCTCGTTGGATCTGCGCTACCCTGGTATTCGTAGCCCGGATGTACCCTCCTCTGGCAGGGCTGGATCCTTCGGCTGATGAAGTTCCCGACCACGCTTGGACCATCTAGTTTCCCCCATGGGATCATCCCAAGCAGTTCTACGATCTGTTCCAAGTGCTCGGGCTTCTCCGACCAGCTGTTCTTCTTCTCCATAATGAACCCCACATTGCACAGGGTGATCATGTTCGGCTCTTCGCGGATGTAGAACTACTTCTTGTACCAGTCATCCAGCGACGTGTTCCAAGGGCAGTGCAAGTACTGGGCCTTCATCCTGTCACATAGATTGAGGTATACGCCTCCGGCTATCTTCGAGCCGCCACTTCCTTTCTTCCGCAGACAGAACAGATGGCAAAAGAGGTTGAAATGGGGCTGGAAGCCACCATATGCTTCGCAAAGATGGATGAAGGTGGAGACAAGAAGAATCGAGTTGGGATGCAGATTGCAAATCCCAATCTCGTAATACAAACAGAGCCCCTGAAGGAAAGGGTGCACTGGAACCCCAAAACCCCGCTTGAAGAAATCCTCGAAAACCACAATCTCACCTGGTTGTGGATCGGGGTAGCTTTCTCCTTCCGGCGCGCGCCATCCCACGAGCACCTTGTTATGGAGCACTCCCATGGTGACGAGGTCTTCGATGGTCTACTCATTGCTCCTTGACTTCCACCACTCCTTCGCCATGACTCCGGTTTTCTTCTGGGCGTCCCTCTTCGCCATTAATCTGTCCTTGCTAAAGGGGTGGATATGGTGGAGGGGTGATTGGTGATGATTTCGGAGGAATAGGGTTTGGCAAGAGGAAGAAGAAGGCTGTGGCGGCGAATGATAATGGGGATCGGTAAAAAATAACTTACCAGTTCTATATTATAAATAACCAAGAGTTCCGTCGTTTCATCCGCCCGAGATTCTTGGGAGACGTGCGCACGCGCCGCAGACGGTTGTTTTCACAACCTCGAGATCTACGCCAATAAACGCGCCCCTTCGTTACCAGTGTACGCGCCTCTTCGTTGCTAGTGTGAGAGGGCCCACACTGACGCACCTCTTTATAGGTGCCAAGCGACTGTTTGCTAGAAAGGGCAAGAAGACAGTATGACATGCTATACCTGTCTGCTTTTTTGACTAGACGTGTACAATTGGACTTGACAGAATAAGAAGATAAATAAATACACCAAATAATAGTACAAGCGGCGTTCATTTTTTAGCTGCATGTCTTGTGCTCAAGGATGGTCTAGACCACTGCCGTGCTTGGGGACTGCCCAGACCACTGCCGTGCTCGGGGACTGCCCAGACCACTGCCGTGCTCGGGGACTGCCCAGACCACTATCGTGCTCGGGGACTACTACGACTACTGCCGTGCTTGGGGACTACCCAGACCACTGCCGTGCTCGGGGACTGCCCAGACCACTGCCGTGCTCGGGGACTGCTACGACTACTGTCGTGCTCGGGGACTGCTCCGACCACTAATGTGCTCGGGAACTGTCCAGATCACTGCTCGGAGATCGTTCTCCTCGGCTACATGTAATTTGTACTCACATACAGTTGAGAGACATTTATTTAGACCTTGCTACAAGGCTCATACTTCGCCTTCCAGCAAGCCCGGGGACTACATCGGTACGATGCACCTGCCGGTGCATCTCGTATCGCCTGTATGACGATTGGGTTCTCAACTTAACTGGGAATTCTTTTTAGACCCTAGCACCACGTGCCTACATCAGCTAATACCAGGCTCGGGGACTAAGTGGGCACACTTCACCTTGCGGTGAATGTGTTTATTTACTCGACCCTAATGCTTTGACTGATTAAACGGATTACTATCGTGCTCAGGAACTGTCCTGACCACTGCTCGGAGATCATTCTCCTCGGCTATATGTGATTTGTACTCACATACAGTAGAGAGACATTTATTTAGACCTTGTTACATGGCTCATACTTCGCCTTCCAGCAAGCCTGGGGACTACATCGGTATGATGCACCTGCCGGTGCATCTCGTATCGCCTGTACGACGATTGGGTTCTCAACTTAATTGGGAATTCTTTTTAGACCCTGGCACCATGTGCCTATGTCACCTACTACCAGGCTCAGGGACTAAGTGGGCACACTTCACCTTGCGGTGAATGTGTTTGTTTTTCGACCCCTACGCCTCTGATGATAAAGGATGTTAGGCTTCAAGATTCACTTACATTTCTTTTCAGAAATACAAGTGGGCACACTTCACAGGATGGAAATCTTCTTCTTTTTCTTAAGAGCACCATACATTCTTCGGACAACCTACTTCTCCAGCGTCAACGGTGGTCAGAAATGTCAAGGACTCAAGCCTTAATATTCAGAGAAGGTTAAAATGGCGTGTCGCAGCATAATACATGGTGCTCGGGGACTAGCAGTGGGGGTATTAACCCCTATACCCTTACGGCTAAGATTGGGCCGGCCCGGATCAGTGGGTCCAGTCCACCAAAAGACGACGCGCGGCCCGGCCAACCTGTTCGGAGTCCCGCGCAAGGAGTCAAGATAGATTTGGTGATCAAGCAAGATCTTGGTCGGTTAGAATAGGAATCCTTATCCGGTCACCTATGGCAATTGTAACTGACTAGGATTAGTTTCCAGATCTGTAACCCTGCCCCCGGACTATATAAGGCGGGCAGGGGACCTCTCTAAAAACATCTCTCATTGACATACAACAATACAATCAGATGCAGGACGTAGGCATTACGCCTTCTTGGCGGCTGAACCTAGATAAAACCTCGTGTCTGTCTTGCGTCACCATCTTGTTTGTGGCTTGCACATCTGTCTGTCGACAATCTACTACCTTGGGCATACCCCTAGGTAGACTGCCGACCATATTTCGTCGACAGTTAGCGTTGTTGTCACCATCTTTGTTGTTATCAGCTTTACCCTTGCCTTTGTTGCTTTTGGCATAGAAACCCAGTTCTTGGAGTTGTCTGCACTCCACCGCCGTGTGCTTGGCGTTCTTGTGGAAAGGGCATGGTAAATTCTTGAGGTCTTCGAACTTCTTGTTATTCTTGTTAGACTTCTTAGACCTATCCATGGAAGCAAGGGTGTTGTCAGGTCCTCTATTTCTAGCGGATTGTCCTCCCTGATTGCTTCTGGGGTTGTAACCTTTATCTTGTGGGCCACGTGGGAATCGTTTGTGAGTACGTTCTTCAGATGCAATTATCTTTTGTACTGTATGCCTGAATTCTTCGGCGGTGTCTGGATTATCATAGTAGAACTTTTTAAACTACCACTTGTATTTGATCCCGTTGGCAAAGTGATCTATCACTTCCCTATCTATGATATCAAAGACGGGCTCGTATTTCAACAAAGCGGTGATATTATTACTAGAAGGATTCATCTAGTTTCTATTTGCATGTTCTAAGCTCATTCCGAGTACTTGGGTGGGTGAGGACGCCACAAAAATTTTCACAGAATTTGCGCTGAAGCTGTCCCCATGTATCGATGTAGCGGGCTCGTAGTCTATCAAACCAGGCAAGATGCACAGTGTCGAGTGCCTTGGGAAAATACAATACTTTGATGTTGTCATCGTTGCCTGCCAACTCGATGGACTGAGAGTAGATGCACAACCATTGGTTGGGTTCTATCTTCCCGTCGTACTTGGCATGGTTAGACGACTTAAACTTGTAGGGAAGCTAGAGATAGAGTAGTCTATCAGAGAAACATTGGAACCTATCCGGCGAGATACCGGCCTCTCTGCACTTGGATTTGCCTCTGCCTTCCTTATTGTTGTACTGGTGCCCATGATAGGCCAACTACGCGGCGCCCTAATTCCTATTTTGGTTACCCTATAGCCCTAGACAGGAGTGGGCTGGTACTCGATGTTCTCCTCCTTGGTTACCTTGCGGTCCAAGACGAGAGTGGGCTGGTGCCCGCGCCTCTGGTCCTCGGGAAGGGTTAGCTTGAGATGTCGCTTTTGTAGCCTACATTTGAAGGGCTGTTGATTCCAAAATGACTTTGAGTCATTGCTGATCTAGAGTAGGGTTTTCTATGGTCGCTATCTCTTCTACCAGGGCATAGACATTGGTGTAGGGCATGGTAAAGACCTTGTGGCCCGCTACTTCCATGAACTCAGGCTCAATGTTGCGTGATGCGGATGCTCTGACGGCATCACGGTCTTTGTGCTGTCATTCTGCTTCTTCATGTCATAGATGCTATTCATATGCTACATCTATAGCCAAGCGTCGTCCTTCAATGTCTCGACAAGCTGATTGATACCGCTACCACTCTTCCCTGTGGTGTTGGACGCGGTTGCGCTGAGCCTGTCAAGCTCTGTTCTTCTTTTCCCTAGTCGTCCTCTGCTCGTCGGTTTCTCCGTTAGGTGGGACAGTGTCTAGGGAGATGTCAGACAAGGCTTCATCTCCATCTTGGATATCTGGTGGGTTAGGCATAGGGATCTGGGGTGGTTGCCTAGCCAAGAAGACTTCTCTGGGGTGCCTCGTAACCAAGTGAGTTCCAGATTCTGCAGTCATCGCAATGTCTAAGATCACTGTAGAATTGTGATCGTTGTTGTCCACTAGAAGAGTGCTACTGTCTTGATAAGGCAAGAGCTCCCCCATGCTGACAAGATGAGATGGATCTATTAAAGAAGTGTCAGGTCGAGCACCCGACCAATGGATGATGCCTCCTTTGGTTGTGAAGGATAGAACCAATCCTCTCTAGGCACCCGCAAGAGGGATCTCTTGCTCAGACTGCACAAGGTAGCTGATCGTATCTTGATAGATTGAAGCTGAATTCTTAAGTCCGAGTGGAAAACGAACAGGGTCTTTGAGTTGGACTTTAGATGGGATCTCCAGCCTAGACAAAGGTGACGTGTCCGAGTGGGAGTCATGGCTGATGATGACCTCCTAAGTTCGAGTTGAATCAGAAATTGAGAGGTGCGAAAACTTATCGGTGAGTTGATCCAGCGTGGTCGTCGAGACATCTGGTGAAGCTTGAGGTGTCGAGATCTCCATGAGATGACTTTGGAGCTTGCCATTGTCATCTACCTTGTAGATCCAGGAGCCAAAGATGAAGGTGGTCCGCCGAGCTCCCGATCACGAAGTCGCTGAAAGCCCCTATCTGGCGTGCCAGCTATTGGTGTTTGATGACCAGCAACTCGTCATAGGGTTACCCAAGATGATGTTCGAAGGGCTTCAGCGTACGCAGAACTCGACAATAAACGCAAAGAGACGAACGATTTATACTGGTTCGGGCCCTCTTGTCGAGTAATAGCCTTTATGTCCAGTCGGCATGTAGCCTTTTGCGTTGGATTGATTGTATGATTCTTAGGGTTACAAGGGGGTGCGCTGTCCCTCTCTTTATATAGGGGAGAGGGTAAGGGCACGTATCTAGTCCTAGTCAGTTATAAGTGAAGAGTCCTAGTCCTATTACAGAATCTAGTTTTCATAGTAAACCAACTAAGTTGATCTAGAATGGCTTGAACTCCACGACACCTTGTCTCGCGTCCTTCAATAGATCGTGGGCCATCCTAGGGCCCATCCGGTTAGTACCCCCATGGGAACCCCTAGGACCCTGGTCCATCAAGGCGAGCTTGAGGGAAGCATTCACTCCCGTCCGCTCTCCGCTGGCGCTCCTGTTTGCCTGGTCCGAGGACGGATGCGGCGACGTGAGTTGAAGAAGGGCATAAATGTCATTTTACACTCCCAATGGCATAATAATCAAGATTGCCAAACTGTTGATGCTTAATTAGGTCACACACTCGATAAGGAGTTAGAACGCTCGACGTAGGGCCAAGCCGATTTAGGCATCGGCCGGCATCTAGGGGATATCCACACCTAGACCTTGTGCCTCCAGCGATGAGCATGATATGAAAGACACGTCGCCGGAGGAGCCTCGCCGGGAGAGCGATACGCAATACACGCCGGCGAGGTCTCTTAAGACCCGAAACCCCACACGCCCGGGAGGGAGTCCGTCGGGGCGTGCGGCGGCTATGGGCTGCTCTAGCCGGCCTAACCGCTCTAGAGCGTCGTCGTCGTCGATCCTCCAATCATGCAGCACCGACGAAGAATGAGGAGAGGAGGCAGATAGGAAAAGAGGGTAGAGAGAGGTTGTAGATGTGTTTTTTGATGATTGAGTGTTGGATACTTCAATCGGTCGTGATCCTCTCATATATATAGAGGGTGTGGTCTTATCCCAATAGAAAACAACTCCAGATCGTAATCTCTAAGTTTCGTATCAAAAATCCCGTCCAAATCTCGACCAAAACAAGTCCTAGTCGAACTGGAACAGACAAACCGGCCTAGCCGGTTTCCAAACCGGCCAGACCGGTTTTCACGGGCTCAAAACAGACGTGCTGGCTGCGGACGCAGGCAACCCGGAAACAACCAGGGTGAACGGCCTAGCCGGCTGGCCAATCAGCTGAGCCGATCTAGCAGGTGTCGTGTGGCAGTAGCAGCGCAAGCAGCAGCTGGCAGCACACCAGCAGTACCAGGATGCAGCTTAGGGCAGCCAGCGTATGGCAATGCTGATCGAGCACCCGATGGAAATTGTATTCCTTTTACATGCATGCACGTGCATTAACTCTCCATCGTTGGCTCCCTAATAATCACGCCATGCATGCGTTGTTTATCAAAGTCCGAATCAACATGCTCATGTACACGTATTTGAACCTTGCCTTGTTTTTTAACCTGGTTGGCCAGCAGCAGCACGGCAACAACCGGCTTGGCCGGTGGCCTGGATGGCCAGGCCGGTTCAACAGAAGAAGCTCCACCTTTTTATTCTGTTTTGTTCTCATCCTGCAAAATAATATTCCAAATGTATTTTCACTTCCATATGATCATCAGAAACATTATCTAAAAATTATCTCATGCTTCCGGATCCATTTTAGCCGTCAATATATGCCCCCCTATTTTTAGGTGAAGCTTTAGGTGAACCTGAAAACATAAGAAACTAAATAGCAACGATATCTAACACATTGGCAATCTAGCGACTAAGGGCGATATATACATTGGCCATATTTGTTCTAAGGGCGATACATGTATCGGCCATTGACTGGACCGGAAAGTATTTCTTCAAATATCTTCTGTTAATTGCTTTTGGAAGACATTCACCTTGCAATGTCTCCAGCATGCAAGAATTTCCGAATACCACTTTCATCACCTTTAATGGACCTTTCCCATAGCCACTCTGACCTGTCATCATCGCAACAAATCTTTGGCAGTTCTCCTCTATAATTCACCATTGTGCAAAATAAATTCGAAAGCACCCCGCCGAACATTCTTATAAATTTTAACACTGGGATCATGTAAAATATGCAACTATAGGAGCCCTCCAATCACTTGAATCAGCTTCAGCATCAATAGGGAGCAATTTAAGCCAATTCGATGAAAAACCTACAGGCAAACCGGCCTGGTCGGTTCATCAGCCACAACACACAGTAGAACTGGCCTGGCCGGTTTGGCAGACCCATGAGCAGCGATGTAATGCATCGGCTCCTTTTTTATGTGAAAAATTCCGCCCACCGATGTCATAACCTAGTTCTTGTTGAGCCAACATGTTGGCTTTATGATTCTCATTCTTGACGGTTGTTACCATCCATCATAAACTGTCAATATAATTTGAAGTTATGTATAAAAATGATCACCAAAATAGACTTAGGGGTTTAAACTGACAATTTCTACGAGTTTTGGGGACTGTGTTTTCAGCAGGTTTATTCCAGAAGACCGTCAAGGAGGATCAAAACGTCAAATTAAATCACGCTTATCCGCAACGAAAACTATCCAAGAAGGTTACAGAAAGACTCGGGAAGACACCACGCCGAAGCGGAGGCCGAGGTGCTACCAGGTGGGGCCAGCTGGGGCCCCACTTGCAGGCCGGCTGGCCCCTAGCCCCACCTGTCAGTCTTCGCCTCGCTACGTCGGTTCTCCACTGCCTTCTAGATTGCATCTACGGCGTTTATTCAAGTCGGTTTGATCCGAGGGCTCATGATTGACGCTCTGGCCTATATATACCAGTCCCTGCCCCCCCTCCCTGAAGCAATGACATAAGTCAAGATCATATCAGAAATTAGGGTTTCTAGAGAGAAGAGAATAGATCTCTAGTTCTTCAAAGTTCTAGTATAGGCTAGCTAGCAAGGTTCAAGTAGAGTTTGGGCTATTGCTCAGGATTCCGGATTCGCCGTATGGAGGCCAGTATATCCATTGTATCCCTCTTTATTTATGACTTTGTGCTACTTCAATGTTATGTTGCTATTTATTATGTTCCTAGTTTGCTCTAGTTATATGCTTGATATAGTTATGATTGATGATGAATATATGCATATGTTCGCAAAGCGCTTAGCTCAAAGATCGAGTGAGTTAAGTGGTCGACATTATGTAAGCATGATGCTTAAATATTGTTTACCTATGGATGCATTCTACACTCTGGGTCATGTGGTATATCGCGGATGTGACACTCCCGTTGAGTCCTTTGTAGTCTACTCCCAATTTGTAGAGCAAGTAGAACCTGGTTACGAAGGGAGTCAAGCTCTGTTCTTGATCATCCTTAGTAATGTTCCTTATCCATAGATACAGAGTTAGTTATGCTATAAATGAGAGTGTATATACTTAGGTGTATAAAATACTTAGTAAATAAGGAATGACTTAGTAATCTTTTGGTCTTAACTAATCTTCTGCCTAGCCATACTACATTATGAGTATCTATTTCTATCTCTAGATTACTATCAATGCCTTTCACTTATTATTTATTTATGATTTGACTTACCCCTGCTATAGCATGAGAGTTAATGATTTTGTCATAAGGATACATATTTGACAATATCTCTGTGCCAACCCCATCGCTCCTCCTTGTGGATAAAATATAAATAACGATACCTAGTTGTGGGGGTATGGCCCCCGGTATCCACAAGACAAGACATGGGCCGCACCCTAAAGGTGGTCCACCCCACAAGATGAAGGCATGCACCGCAAAACTACACGAAGATGTAATTTATTGTATAATACCAAATAAGATATTTTCCTTATAACCCTACCCCTCTAGTGTATATGAGGAGTAGGGGTCCCCTAGATGAGATATATCGAATCTGATACACAATCAATACAAAATAACAAAGCACAGGATGTAGGGTTTTACGTCACATTGATGGCCTGAACCTGTATAAATCTTATGTCTTGTGTCTCTGTTACCATTCATTTCTTGATCACGTGCACCTCCACCAATCATCTACTACCATGGGTATACCCCTCGATAGACTGCCGACCAGATTTCATCGATAGTGGCACGCTAGGTAGGGGATGTGCATGCTGATTCTATGGTGAACCAGATGGTAATCTTATCTTCAACCAACGTCACCGGCAACTCAGCATTCGGTGGCAACTCGATGCTGGCACGTAGCAGATCACTTTCCTCAGCGAACGGCCACATGTGCTGGAGTCCGACGCCTTGCCATGCGCCTCCAACAGACACAACACACAACAACAAGATCGGAGTCAAGCAATCCAAGAAAGCTAAGTCAAGTCGCTTCCTAATTAAATATTGTTATTATACTTCTAGATATATCCGTATGTCTACATGATTTTGGTTGGAAGAAACCTAATCACATCTTGTTGTTGCTCATTATTTCTGATCGGATACGCAAGATCATCTCTGTGGATCACGACAACCAGCAATCAAGAAAGGCGGCCGGCGATAACGTGATGTGGAGCAATGTTTCCACCAAAGATGCTTGTCGGCCATACAAGCTAATTGGAGTAGTTGAAGAGATATACAAGCACATATGCATCTAGATCTACACCACCATGCAGGCAACTTCACGTATCTCAGGCATGCAAGGAAGATTGTGGACTGCGCCCTCACCTCGGTCGGACACGGTCAAGGACTTCACCTCCGCATGCAGATTGACTCCGTCAGGCTTCAATTACGTCCGTTCGCCTATGACTCCACGTACCCGTCCGAGCTATCAAATGAACCGTCCGAGCCATCAAGCGAGCCGACCGGACTACTCGTTCCGATCGCCTACCGCATTGCAATGATTGCCATGAAGAATGGCGTTATAATGACCGCGACTGCCGCCATGACGATAGGCCAGAAAGCTTGAGGGCCGGGCAATTTCATGGCCACCGACCAGACGTTATGTCTAAAGATAAGTACCTTTTTATATATGAATATTTAAAAAAGTTTTTGCCATGATGTTTCTTCATACTATTCTCTACATGATTATTCTCCAAATGACTTTTCTCCATGTATACCATCTTAAAGATGACATACGCTTTCGCCTCAACGGCTCCCCGAACAGCCACGTTTATGCTTGTGCTCTCTAGAGATGGCCCTGTCTCTAGCTTCTTCCTACACGTGCACGAGTGCCTGCCCTCTACGTTATGGGTGGTCGGCAGCAACTCCTCAGTGATGCTTGTCTTCCTACACATACACGAGCTCCAGCGCTCTGTGTTACGATTTACGGTCTAGCCGGGGCTGTGGGGCTCAACCAACAAACTAACGGCTTGGGGTAGTTTATATTAAATATAAACACATCTCCAAAAGAAAACTTAATGTTTATAATATATTTAAGATATTCTTCATTAACTCACCGACCAGCAACGTTCTCATTTGCGTTACCAGAAACAGCCCTGTTCTCGATCTCACTCCTACATGTGCACGAGCGCCAGCCCTCTGCGTTATGGGTGGTCGGCAGTGGCTCCTTGGCGATGCCTATGCTCTTACGCGTAAACGGGTGCTAAGCACTCTACGCTATGCAGTATGGGCTAGTCGGGGCTGGTGATGCGATACAGAACCAACTGGTAGGAAGTTACTCATATTTAAAATATGAACACTTCATACAAACTAATGTCTATCTATTCCGCTCTGCTGCCTTCATCGCCGAGTTCATATATTTATTTTTACATCATGTACTACTCATTTGACATATTTATTACATGATCATCGTCCGGGTGGTCGCACCACCTGGCCTTCGGACTTCTCCGCCGATCAACTGGTCGGACCGCTAGGTTCATAGACTTCATCGCCGACCAGTTGGTCGGACTGTTCGGCGTTCACTTCTACTCAGTGCTCACTTCACCGCCGACTAGTTGGTTGGGCTGCTCGGTGCTCGATTCTTTGCTAACCAACTGGTCGGATTGTTTGTCGCTTCATTGTCAGCCACGTTGGGGGCTCACCAGCTAAATTGGGGACTCCTAGGCATTCAGATTCTTCGTGCAAGCATCGTCAGCTAAGCTGGGGACTCCCTTGGCGGTCGGATCTTGCTATGTCTCATTGGTGTGCTATTAGCTTGCTCCATGCTGTTCAGATCAGGGTGGTGATCTTGGGCAGCACGTCTGGGTCTTGATACGCACATGTCAGATGATGTTGACAAGCTTTTAGTTTTATTTTCTTTGACCTTGCTACAAGATTCATTCTTCATCTTCTAGCAGGCTTGGGGACTAAGTGGCTACACTTCACCTGACGGTGAATGTAGTGCTCTTTTCTTGATTTACCCTCCTTATTGACTAAATCATGGATGATTCCTTGCAAACGGAGTCTAAGTGGCTACACTTCACCTAAGGTGGAGAATTTTCAAATTTTTATCTTCTGCCCCTTACATCCTTCTAGCAATCCTTACTTGGCTAAGTCCGAGATCTACATACCAGTTCAATCGGTTGGCTTCGACTTTCACCGCTCAGTTCACTAGTTAAACTGGTCGATTTTGACTTCACTGCTCGGATCACCGGTTAAACTGATCGGCTTAATGTCAAACAGCTCAAACTTATTCAAGACAGCGTTGCTCAAAGGATACAAGGTGCTCGGGGACTAGTTGTGGGGGTATGGCCCCCGGTACCCACAAGATAAGACATGGGCCACGCTCCAAAGGTGCCCCAGCCCACAAGATCAAGGCGTGCACCGCAAGACTACATGAAGATGTGATTTATTGTATAATACCAAATAGGATATTTTTCTTGTAACCTGACCCCTCCAGAGTATATAAGGAGGAGCAGGGGTCCCCTAGACGAGATATATCGAATCTGATACACGATCAATACAAAATAATAGAGCACATGACGTAGGGTTTTACGTCACATTAACGGCCTGAACCTACATAAATCTTGTGTCTTGTGTCTCTATTACCATCCGGTTCCTGATCACGCGCACCTCTACCAATCATCTACTACCGTGGGTATACCCATCGGTAGACTGCGGACCATATTTCTCGACACTGGTATACTCCCGGGTGAAATGCTACAATGGTATATTATCTGTGCGCTTGTGGATTACTTAATATATATATAAATTTACAAGTGTTCTCAATAATTACCAACAACGCATTTCTGGTATCATTCCTAGGGATGACAACTTGGAATTAAGGTGATGCTAAGAAATCTTAACAAGCATTTCTTACGCCATTGTCGGGGAGGGGCACATAGCTAGAGAGAATTGATCAAATAAATACTTATTGACGAAATCGTAACACCTCTGCTTTAGCAGGCTTACCCTTGTTTGTCTTTGTTCATATCTTATATAGGGTATTGTAGGATTGGTCCTAATTCATCAACAAATTTTATCAATTAGAATCAAACCAATCAAGAGGAAGCTGAACACCAATTTCGGCTGACAAGACTCTGCGTGAGTTCTCTGCTCCAAGCACTAAGAAGATCCGCACTTGACCAACACTCAAAACCAACTACCTTGAGTTTGAACTCAAGCTAAGCCTCATCAACATGGTGTAAGCTACTCCATTCAGTAGAAAGGCACATGAAGATGCCAATGCTCATCTTCAGAATTTTCTAGAGATTAGCAGCACAATTGTCATCAAGGACGTTGCTCAAGACATCATACTACTATGCCCTTTCCATTCTTGCTAGTGGGAAGGGTGAAGGAGTGATTCTACACCAACAAAGATAACATCAATACGTGGGCAAGATGTTCGAAGGCCTTTCTAGCAAAGTTTTTCCCTATAGGCAAGACCAATGCCTTAAGAGGAAAGATTTCTAACTTCCAACAATAGAAAGGAAAAACCATTCTAGAGGCATGGGAATGTTTCCAATAATACATTTTAGATTGTCCTCATCATGGGAGGAAGATTGGTTGCTCATGCAAAACTTTTACCATGGATTAACTCAAAAAGCTCATGAACAACTTGATGCTACTGCTGGAGGATCATTTATGTCACTCACCCTTGGAAAAGCTGAAACTATCATGGAGAAGATAGCCCCTAATCAAGGCTGGTCTCAATATAATATTCAAGCATGCAATAAGAGCGAAGAAGTACCAGAAGAGGTGTGTGCACTATCAATTAAGATGGACGTACTGTTGAATTGGCTTGAACAGTGAGCCAATTACAAGAAAGATCGTCAGGGCATTCAAGATGCTTTTAATTCTCAAAACATATGTGGAGAATATTTCGACGTTGATTTCCCTGAATATCAAGAAGACGCAAACATTGTCATCAACAATTCTACTCCACAACAACAGAGACAAGGATGGAATCAACAACAATAGCGGTCAACTTACCAAGACCAAGTTAGCTATAATAGAAAGATAGAATCATAATTAGCCAAGTTGGCTGCCGCTCTGCCTGTTATTACTAACCTTGAGAAGGTCAATGCCATAACCACAAGAGGTGGCAAATCTACTCGTGATCCGCCATATCCGATAAGGATAGGTAAGAAACCAGCAGCAGCACAAGAGGAGAAGAAGGACGATGAAGTTAAAGAAGTTGAGCCACAAGCACAAGAAATAATGCAAGATTTTCATGACACCACCTTCCTACCATTTCCCATGTAGAAATCGAAAAGCCAAAATGGATGAGTAGTTTGATAAGTTTGTAGAGGTAATTCAAAAGTTATATATCAATATTCCTCTACTAGATGCTATATAGGTACCTACCTATGCAAAGTACCTTAGAGACATCTTGAACAACAAGAGACCACTGTCCACCACTAAGGTAATCAAGTTAATGGAGGAGTGTAGTGTGGCCATCCTGAACACATCACTAGTGAAGAAGGATCCAGGATGTCCCACTATCGATTGTTCGATCGGAGACCAGAACTTTGAGAATGTTCTATGCGATCTTGGAGCAAGTGTTAGTGTCATGCCCAAGAAGGTTTTCGAGAAGCTCAACTATTCAATGCTCATGCCAATGTCAATGTGTCTGCAACTAGCCGACCAATAGGTTTGCTACCCTACAGGAATCGTCGAGAATATTCTGGTAAAAATAAAAGTTTCCTTGTTCTAGTGGATTTTGTAGTACTTGACATGCATGAGAACATGAAAACACTCCTCATTCTTGGGAGGCCCTTCCTGAGCACTACAAATGCACACATTGATGTTGGAGCCAGAGAAATCAAATTCCATATCAATGGCAAGGAAGGGCGATTCGCTTTCAAGGCAAGACCGGAACAATGCTCTAATTTGGAGTGGCAAGAGAAGCTAGTACAACCATCAGGATCTCCATCTTCGGGGCCGACTGACGCACCCGAGGAATAAACACGACTGGAGAAGTCCGGTTCGGTAGACTTAAAATTCCGAACCCTCGCCGGGAGGTAAAATCGGTAGTTATCCATATTTACTTTTTCACATTGCATTAATTATCTTATCTTAGGATATTTACTTTTCAACATCTGCATTAGAAAAAAAATAGAAATTTTCATCATGGCATTATA
The DNA here is from genome assembly GCF_019320115.1 of Miscanthus floridulus. Classification (NCBI taxonomy): domain Eukaryota; kingdom Viridiplantae; phylum Streptophyta; class Magnoliopsida; order Poales; family Poaceae; genus Miscanthus; species Miscanthus floridulus. Next base: position 63,405,149 of record NC_089584.1, read on the forward strand.
AATTCAAGCCCCATGCAAGTAATTTTTACGGAGCTTTTCTATTCCCTAGAAGAATTTTAGTGAGCTTCTAGGATTCCATGCTCAGTGTGTAGTTGATGTTGACATCGCTATACAAGATTTTGAAAGGACAAAATTTTGGAGAGAAATATCTAAGGAACTTACTTGTTACTGTCCTTGTACGAATGAAATTCATCACCCTACCCTACGCTTTATGCATAAGTGGCTAGGATTTTCCTTATTTCCTAGAAATGATTTTCGCACTGTAAGAAATGATGAACTTAAGCTGCTTTATGCCATGGTTAAGAGAAGAAAGGTTTCACCGGTCAAATTTATGATCAGACAATGGATAGAAATTCTTGAACTTAAGGGAAATGTTGGATGTACTTCTTTGGTCACTCGCATAGCCAAAAATTTGGGTCTTTTGGAAAATGCTTCCATTGCTTACATTGATGACATTCCCCATTGGTATATTGATTATGAATATTTTGTCCAAGCACACATGTTAAAAAAGAATAAGGATGGGAAACTTGTCATGATGTACACGGATTATACAATTGAGATCCCATTACCAGACTAGAATCTTGGTTTGTATGAGGTGGATTCTTTTGTTTTTGATTTATAGGTTAAGGAGGCAACCCCTCGCAGGAGTGCCTCTGCAAGATTGACTCACAACCCACAGCCTAGGTACCTTGATGATGATCCAATTCCAGAGGGATCGACTTTCACCATCTATGTAGGCTGGGATCAGCCGAGATCCTACCGCATGTATCAACCTGAGCATGCTGGTTGGGAGCAGCCTGCTCCTCAGCACTCTGAGAGCTCCTGGCAGTAGGGCTCAAGTGAGCAGTGGCAGGATGGCAACTTTGACTACTATCAACAACAGCAATATGAAGAAGTTTCAAGCGGCTACCAGGGAGGATGTATGTCCTTTTTTGCTTGTGGCTACCATGATCAGCCCATGGGCTATCATGACCAGCAGATGGATTATGCCCGCCTCGACACCAGGCTCACCACCATCGAGGAGACCTAGCAAGACATTCAGAACACGCTTCACTAACACTCCCAGTGGCAAACAGAGATGGGAGAGCGCATTACCAACATCTAGCAACATCAGCAGCAGGAGAATGAGAATTGACACTACCTATTCTAGGGTCTCAACATTGACCCACCATTCTGATCGACCGACCACAGCAACACCCAGCTTAGGGGAGGAGGATTCCCCAGTATCTAAGGTAAGTTTTCTTTTCTAGTATTTTGTTTCCGTTTCCTCTTATTTTTTGAGTCTGTCTTATATATTTTAAAAAAAGATGCATAACTAGAAAACAAAATAAAAATTGGACTTTTATATATTAGTAAGGTGTGATCTAAAAAATGATGAGAACCAAATAAAAAGAGTGTGTATAAAGTTTGCTTTAAATTTCTATTTTTAAAGAGCCAATAAATAAAAAGAACTTGAAGATGATGATTCACAATGGAAATGATGAATAGTTGCTCTGTTATAATTGCTTTCAAGTACCTAGTTTTTAGCCTTGAATTCTCCTGAGTTTTGGATAAGATTGTTTTGACATGAGAATTTGCTCTGAACTTGAAACTTATGGGTAGCATATGCTTGATCTAAGTCCAAGTAATTGATGGATATGATATGAGAAGGTCTGAGCTGCTGTTTATCTTATTCCTAGTGACACTAAAGTTCTGAAGATTTCTTTTGAAAAACATAAAAATGCAACATGATGAGTTCCTGTATGACAAAGCTTGAATTCCTACCAGAGCCAAACATGATATTTAAGCTAGGAAAACTTCCACTCTTATATGCTACTTGTTTTGTATTGAGTTTGGTCAAGCTTTGTTAATCCTTATGAGAGGTTTGTCATGCTCTTAAAATCAACATCACATACACACCACCCACATATGCACTACTCCTATACTGGGGGTAAGCGCAAAAACATTCATTCCATCTAGATCCACCCAAAAATGTTTTACTCCTACACTGGGAGTAAACACAAAAAAATATTCTAGATAGGTATCCATCCACCAAATAAATACTCCAAATTCTTGTTGCTATCTCTTAAATATTTTACTATAGAAAAGAAGCATGGGATATCCAAGAGTTATTCATAAAAAAAGAGAAAAAAGAAGAAAGTTGAGAAAAAATGGACAAGTGTCCGAGATATTTAAAACAATGGGTACTTAGATGTCCGCCTGAAAAAAGAGAAGAAAAGAAATGAATAATATAGCCCATGTTCTCTTGCAAATGTTTCCAAGTTTCAAAAGAGAGACAAGTTTTCAAGGAGCATAGTAGAATTAAGTTAGCCACCATATATATCCACCATATATTCCACGCACATGCACATCTTGATTTGATTGTAAGACTTAACTCTCTTTGGATCCGTTGTTTGACTTTACAATATATGTATTTGCATGTATGCTCTTTCATGTTATCACCATTCCTATGAGCTCCACATAAGCTTTAGTTGTAGGAAGAGAAAGGCATAACATCATTTTTGCCTTAGTGAGGATCCACAAATACCACATATTTTGAGAGACTTGAGAGTGTCATACAATGGAAATTTTGAGTTTTATTTTTAAAAAGTTGCAAAAACTCTAGAATAATGGTTGAACAAAGAACTTGAGACATAGTGCTTAACTTGATCGTTCTGTCTTTCAATTGCTCAAGACCTAAGTGAAGGCTATAAGGCCCATGGTTGAAGGTAAGATGGGTAAGTTTGAAAGTCAAATTAGTTTGTTCTAATCCGGAGGAGAATTCTTGTTTGAACACATGTGTACTTTTGAGAAGTTGTTTCAATGTTTTCAAAAATCCTAAAACTCCTAAACCATTGCAAAAAGTTTGGCATTGCTTAGGGATGAGCAAAGGTTAAGCTTGGGGGAATTTGTTGATGGTAGTTACCATCCATCATAAACCATCAATATAATTTGAAATTATGCATAAAAATGATCACCAACATAGACTTAGAGGTTTAAACTAACAATTTCCATGAGTTTTGGTGAATCTATGTTTTCAGCAGGGTTTATTCCAGAAAACCATCAAGAGGATGAAAACGTCAAATTAAATCACGCTTATCCACAGCAAAAACTACCCTAGAAGGTTCTAGAAGACTCGAGAAGACACCACACCGAAGCAGAGGCCGAGGCGCTGCCACCAGCTCCACCTGCAGACCGGCCGGCACCTGGCCCTACCTGTCAGTCTCCACCTCGCTACGTCAGTTCTCCACGACCTTCAAGATTGCATCTACACCGTTTATTCAAGTCGATTTCATCTAAGGGCTTAGGATTGATGCTCCAGCATATATATACTAGCCCCTACCCCCTCACTAAAGCATTGCCATATGTCAAGATCAGATAAAAAATTAGGGTTTCTAGAGAGAAGAGAATAGAGCTCCAATTCTTCAAAGTTCTAGTATAGGCTAGCTAGCAAGGTTCAAGTACAGTTTGGGCTATTGCTCAGGATTCTGGATTCACCGTATAGAGGCCGGTTTCTCCATTGTATCCCTCTTTATTTATGACTTTGTGCTACTTCAATGTTACGTTGCTATTTATTATGTTCCTAGTTTTCTCTAGTTATATGCTTGATATAGTTATGATTGATGATGAATATATGCATATGTTTGCAAAGTGCTTAGCTCAAAGATCGAGTGAGTTAAGTGGTCGACATTATGTAAGCATGATGCTTAAATATTGTTTACCTATGGATGCATTCTACACTCTGGGTCATGTGGTATATCGCGGATGTGACACTCCCGTTGAGTCCTTTGTAGTCTACTCCCAATTTGTAGAGCAAGTAGAACCTGGTTACAAAGGGAGTCAAGCTCTGTTCTTGATCATCCTTAGTAATGTTCCTTATCCACAGATACAGAGTTAGTTATGCTATAAATGAGAGTGTATATACTTGGGTGTACAAAATACTTAGTAAATAAGGAATGACTTAGGAATCTTTTTGTGGCAGAACCTCCTAAGGAATCGGGCCCACGTGCACCTATTTTTGTCTTAATAGACCTCAGATAGCGTACATGAGTTCCCAACAACTCAACAGGTCTATCGGGTGTCCTCGGGAAACCCGAATCATCCACGATTCTCTTTTCAAACAGAATCCCAATCACAGACATTGCAGATTACAACAGTTTATTCAAATATATACCAGAGTAAAAGATAGCGGAAGTCTTAAGATAACATAGTTACAAACTAGTTGTTTTCAAACTTACAATACCATAAGTGTCATACAACCATAGTAGCGGGATAATATTACATTAACTTTATTTATCATACAAACTAGTGCCTCGTCCAAAGGCCATTCATTACTCCTCATCGTCGTTGACTTCAAACACCGACATGCAGTAGGGACCAAAACAAGCCTGCACATGTGACTCACCTACAACAAGGGTTCACAAACCCTGAGTACAAAAGTACTCAACAAGACTAACCCGACGTAACGGGTGTAAGACTTTAGGGATGCAGGGGTTTGGGACAAGGTAAGGATGTAGCAAAATTCAAAGTCCTTTGCCAAAAGCTTACTATTCTTATCCCATTTTCAAATTTTACCCTTAAGACCTTTAGTTCATTATCTCAAACTAATTGTACTTTTCCCATATTCCATCCCTGCTCATTCCATTATTTTCTCATATTTTAGTAATTCACCAGTCCTGCATTGCTTCTGTAATGAATCGAGTCTCCATATCCGCGGAGCACCGGCAATTCGAATTGATTCAAGTCCCAGCTGGGGACTCCTCATCACACGACATATGTAGAACTTAATCTTGCATATATCAACCTTGCTACCGGATCCTCATATACTAAGCCATCTCCACGCCACCCGAGAGCACAGCACACCTCAAATCCGGCCACATTCCAGCCACGAGGGTACACGCTACTCCCGCCATCTCTCCACTCCCAGTGCGTGGGCATTCATCTTAGTATCGGATTAGCCGAAGTAGGCTTACCAGAGTATGTGACCAGTACTACAAAGTGTCTCGTTCAGAAGATCCACAATGAGTGGCCTTTAAGCGACATAGTCGGCAACATTACCCAACATTCAAGATAAGTCACCAGACTAGTCTCTAGTTCATTCTACCTTCTTTGTTTCTTTGGCCAGTATGCCATCTTTGATAGTATCAAAACTTTTACTTTGAAAGCCTACCATAAAGCATACTAAGCATACTATGCCTTTATAAATGAAAACATCTTCAAGGATGGTAAACAATTATCAAGGTAGGTAATGCATCAAGTAGGTAACATTTGAATAAATCAACTTAATGCAATAGATAACATAGGTGATAAACTTTTCAAAGTAAACAAGGTAAGGGTTTAATGCATAAACCGGGGCTTGCCTTCATTGACGATCTCAGGTTCCGGATCAGTACCATGATTATCGAATCCCATGACAACCGGGGATTCTTCCAGAACTTGCTCAACTAGAATCGTTTCACTCTTGGGTTCTACACGAAACGATAACATATGCTTTAACATGATGATAATGTAAATATGATGCTTTCATGGTACATGAAATGTAAAAACACCCGCAAATGATTTTCTTTCACGGTACAGTTGCAAGCCAACAAAACCAACTTGCAATCCTACCATCAAGAACCACACATGTGACTTGACCAAATGGATCTTGAAACCCCACTAGTCACAAAACATGACCAAAACAAGATCCAACACTAATCAAACACTTAGGGTTTGCCTTTATTTATTTTTGAATTAATTTGGAATTAAGGCCAAAAATGAGCTTGTTCCAAATGACCTGAAAATTTTATGTAAGTTTCCTTATAACAAATTAATGTACCAAAATAAATCTCATAATTTTTGGAATTATACAGTGACCTACAAAAATCATGGAAATTGCATTTTTCAATTAATGGACTGAATATTTGAACATTAAAAATTTATTCAAATTTCAAGTTTCAAATTTTTAAATCATACTAGAACATGTACAGAAGTTACACACAAAATTTCAGAATTTTTGGAGCTATTATGAATTTCCTACAAATTCCCAAATTTTCAGCACTATTCACAAATTCAGAAAATAAAAATTTTCACTGTTCTTCTTCCTCACTCGCACTGACAGCCAGGCCCCACTGTCAGTGACTCAAAGAAGTCACGACGGCGCTGCCCTCACTGGCCGGCCCCAAAATGCGCCGACGTTGACGCTCCGGCGAGGCAGACCGCACCCAAATGACCTACACACTCCTACGAACTCTCCTAGCCCTCAGATCAGAAGAAGGCGCGCCGGAGAAGGCTCCACGCCAGCCATGGCGGCTCAAGCACGACGGCTCACGGCGTAACCCCGGCAATGGCGCAGTAGAGTCTAAAACAATGTAAGTATCACGCTCAATAGCTCACCACGGTCACGTCGGTACGTTCAGTGAAGCCGGAGACGGTCTGGAACGGCCTGGCCACATCGAGGCGATGATGGCAGAGCTCCGGCCGGTCTCGGGGAAGAAAACGTTGCACCGGGCGACTCCGGCCAACCCAAGTGGCGTAGGCAAGCCGTAGAGAAGCGCAAGGCTGAGGCGATCGAGTAGGCGTAGCTGGGCACGACGGATGCTGCTCAACGGAGGCTACGGCGAGCGGCGGAGCTAGCTGGCGGCGGAGCAGAGCAGAAGGGGAAAAATAGGAATGACGATGGCGGCGGCTGCTATTTAAAGCCGGGAAGGGGTTGCCCGGCGTCGACAGCGCACGCCCGAGCTCACCACGGCACCGGCTGCGTGTCAACGTGCGAAGAAGCGGCGTGAAATGCTCGGCGGCGACGACCGCGTGGCGCCGACAGCAAGTAGAGAGATGGATGTTGATTTTTGAAATATTTATAGAACTGCCACTGCGTCCATTTTTCAAATTACTCACAAATTTTCTAAAGAAGTTGAAAATCTCCAAAAATGAAAGTTGTTCAAGTTTTCAAACTCTACAACTTTACTTCTAGAAATATTTTCAAATTCTGCCTCCATTTTGAAATTTGAATTTGGGGTGCATTTGAGCATGTGAATCATTTCAAAATTACTCCAAATTTTATATGTAAACTTGAAAAACTTTGAATACCAAAGTTGATCTACATAAAATAATCTCCAACTTTGCTTTTTGTCTCAACCCCAAATTCCACATGGATTTTGAATTAGCCAAAAGGGGCAAAAAGGACTTTTATAAATTGATTTTGAATTCAAATTTGTTTTGTCTTCCTTTTACTTAAATTTTGATTTTTGACCAGTAACATGTCCCATTAGGGTTATTTGAGTCAAAAGACACATGACCTCACATGATCACATGAATTTTCACCCTTGTAGTCATGATCTTTATTTAGGGTTTTGAATCACACCACATGAAATAACAACATTCTGAAATAAACCTTATTTAGTGAATGCATTCCAAACTTTATACTATATGAATGCTTTGCAATGCATATGATGACATGTCAAATTTTTAGTGCTAGGTCAAAACTCCAGAGGTGTTACAACCCTTCCCCCTTAAAGAAATCTCGTCCCGAGATTTAAAACTTAAGGCTAAGTAATGGAAAAGGAAATGTGTCAAGCTAACACATCATAACTTTATTCAAAAGGCTAGTGAGGGGGTTTTCTATTCTATTAACAAACGAGACAAGTTACAATATAGACAAGGTATTGCAACTAGATAGAAGCAAAGAAGTTAGGAAAGTTCTCTTCTAAGTAATCCTCGGACTCCCAAGTAGCTTCATCTTCAGTGTGTTGATTCCATTGTACTTTGTAGAACTTGATTGTACGTCTATGAGTGACTCGATCTTTCTGATCTAAGA